>NC_136272.1:38699962-38734962 GCF_964187855.1 Myxine glutinosa | reverse complement strand
GCAGACTATTGTCAATGCATGGCAAGCGATTCCTGTCCAAACCTTGGCAAATCTCGTGAACAGCATGCCTCGACGTGTACGTGCTCTCCTGAATGCTCATGGGGGTTACATGAAGTACTGAACTGTAATTTTACTGTCCGTAATCCCAGTCATAATTTAGCGTTTGTTTTTGTTGAAATTTTTTTTGGCTAATGTGCAAAATAAAGAGATACTTCTGGAAAACGTACAGAAGTTTAACACAGTACTGTCCGTGAATTGAGTTCGATATCAGTTTACATCACTTTCAAGGATCAATTTATTTGCTTCGAAATGTCAAATGTGGTTTTTGTTTCTTTTAAAGGTCACATTAACAAAATCTAGAATAATTTCAACATAATTCCAATGAACTTTTGGTTCTAAGTCATCTTGAAAAGTAAGTTCACCCCCACAAAAAAATATTCCATATTAAATGCCAAGTCTGTATATATATATGAAAAATATATATATATATATATTTTAATATACAGGATCGAGGCTCGTGAAAGAGCTAACATTTATCACGCAAAAATCAAACAGACACATAAAACATATAATAAGGGGAGTGGTAGACAAGATGGGGAGAGAGGGGGAGCACAAACACAGCATTTGAGAGCAGGGACATCGGGAGATCTGTGGGAGGCAGAGGGCTTGGGGGGGGGGAGGCGTGGGAAGGGGGGGGGGGGTTGGGAGAAGTACAAAACACAAGGACACTGCAAGGATTTCCAGGAAAGAAGTCGGTATTTCAAAAAAGTGAATCTGGGGTGAAATTAGCGGGGGTAGAAAAGATCAAGGTTTTGGATGGGGGAAGATAAGAGATGGTGGTGAACAGCTGTTTTAAAGACCTGGAGGGAGGAGTGGGATTGAAGGGAGTGGGGCAGTTTGTTCCAGAGGCGGGAGAAAAGAGGAATGAAGGGGTGAAGGTGAGCAGAGAGTCTTGATTTTGGTAGTTTAACCAGAAGAGGGTTGCTGGCAGATCTTGTGCGACTTGTAGGAATATTTGGGGGACAGAACCCAGAGAGAGCTGGGGGGGGGCAAGGCCGGAGAGGAGTCGGTAGAAGACAGAAAGACCACCAACCTGCCTGCGGTGAGTGAGTGAAAGGCCCTCGGAGTTAGCTTCATCGCAGGAGATTCCAACGATTCTGAAACCTTTGGCTTCAACAGCGTGAAGCCGAGCTAGGTGTGAGGCAGGAGCACCAGCCCAGAGGGCGGAACAGTATTCCATTGAGCTGCGGATGAAAGCCTTGCATGTGGTGAGGACTCAGGTGTGCCAAGGAAGGACTTGGCACGACGGAGGATGCCCAGTCGGCGATTGGCTTTGGAGGCCAGCTTGGAAATGTGGTTTTCCCAGGAAAGATCATGGCAGATATTGAGACCCAAAAGCTTGAGTGACAGAACTTCTTGGAGAGGATTGTTCAGAAATTCTCTCCATGTGTAACCGTATTCCTGCGTATGTGGTCCTCATGCCTTAAGAACTTCATACAATACTTTGCACTGACACCTCATGATCTTTCATATTTGTTTCTCGGAGTTTTACCAAACCTCCTGACAAGTTCCTTTCCCTCCTCTCCCTCCTCTCCCTCCTCTCCCTCCTCTCCCTCCACCCCTTCAAATTCATTTCCTCTCATCACCCGGTGGAGCATTCGTGAGGTTTTGGCCTCCTGTTTACCCTTAGTCTCACTTGGTGTCTGATCACCCTTTGCCCCCTGTTAGTCTGCCCTTCCAAGAGCCTCGATACCTGCACGATGAAAACAAACCGCAACATAAATGTCAAGCAAAAATGATTCTGAGCAAAACTGACGGCCACGAGGAAACCGCATGGCATAAAGAATAACGAAAACCTATCTTGGACGGACGGACGGACAACCTGAAAACATAGTGCTTCCGGCGACTTCGTCAACGGAGGCATAAAAACTTACACAGGTATCTTCGTTAAAGTAATGGTTGTAACAAACATCAAACATCAAAATCAACTTCGAAAATTAATCAAATGTGGATGCAACCAAAGAGAAGACGTACGTCGCTGGAGTCACGCAGGTAGCATGAGGCAATGTAGCCCACGAGGCTGAAGCGATGATCCTGTCAACATGAACAAGGATTTAGCAATTAATGTAAAGTGGATTCACAAAGTATTATTACTCCTTTAAAAAACCCAACGGATGCATGCATGGGTGGGTTCACATATTTGTCATGTTCGATTATTTATTTATTTTTACAAGCATTAGCTCAAGTCTATAAAACTGGGCACTAGACCTTACTTGGGCAAATCCCCAATTGTACGAATCTTGATACACAGACTAGCACACCTACATACAGGTAGTGGAAAAAATAATAATGAAACACCTGGGTAAATGAGGGTCACCAAGCAACAGCTTCCACACAGGTGTGGCCCATGTGTTAGTTAATTAAGCAAATAACATCCCAGCATGCTTAGCATCATGGATAAAAATGCTGCACAGGCCTGGTTACCTATAATAATGGCTACCTTGGCTGCAAAAGGAAGGGGGGGTGGGCTAAGGTGGGTGGACTAACAACCAATGCTGTCGTGGAGCATGTGTGGTGATGGTTTCATGAGCACGACACTGATGTTATCCATATGTCATGTCCTTCTCAGTCACAGGATCTGGACCCAATCAAGCATTTATGGGATATTCTGGAACGACGCCTGATAAATGTTTCCCCCCTCCTTCAAACAGGTGCGAGTTGTTTGACTTTCTCGTGGAATAATTGTCGCATCCTTCCTGCAGAATTCCAGACGCTGGTGGACTCCATGCCATGGCACATGCAGGCCGTACTGGCCGCACGTGGTGCCCCAACACCATATTAAGTGACTTTACATTGGTGTTTCCATTTTTTGTCCACTACCTGTACCACTCCAGGTAAGAGCAGTTTCATAAAAACAACAACTCCATGTACATCAAGCATACCACGCACTACTTCAACAGTGCTTTGTAAATTTTGAGGTCCACCTACCTGATGATTTATACTGTAATTAAATATGCAACATTGAACTTTGATCTAATAACTATTCAAGCTATTGTGAGCCTCACCCAGACCCAAACTGATGGGAGATGATGTCATAATTGGTCTGTGTGTGAGCGAGTGTGCGTGTGTATGTCCACATAAAGACGCACTTTAATATAGATCAATTCCCAGATCTACTGTAATCTTTATGCACCAGCAAGGCTGCGTATTGTTTAATTCCCATTACTTGTTTGAATGGAAGATGGCAGCCTGCTCTAGTTGTGTAATACCACTTAGCCCACCGGGCCAAGTGGAAATACACAACTAATATCATCAGGCCTATTGGTAGATGGAGCAACAACCAATGCCACCACAAAGGCCATTTGAAGGACCCATCATCCAGAAGATAAGGCCCTAAGACACAGATCTGCCAACCGAACATTGAAGGTCTTTTGAGAGCCAAATGCGAAAACCTTGAGGGGGTTGAAGGCAAATTCCATCGATGTCCAAGCATTTCAGGAAACGCATGTTGCTAATGAAGAACAAGCCTAGATACCACCATAACATAAATGGATGCAAGTTTGTCACAGGCATTTACAATCCAAAGTACGGCTTGGCAATAATTGATTTGAAGAATGAGACATGCAACAACATGAAACTGCCAACTACTGCAAACCACCACAAAATCCATCAAGGTTGGTAAATTGATAGTTGTTGACATTTACAAGCCCCCAATGAAAAGTAGTCCCATACAGCTTTCACCGACTGTTGAACATTCATCTAGGTATGTCGGAGACTTCAATAGTCATCGGATGGAATGGGGAGAGGAAGCCAATAATGAACACAGGGAAGCTCTGACAGATTTGATGTCCGTCGAGGATGTGCACCTCATGTACCAATCCAAAACACCATGGTACGTTTATGTCTGCAAAATAATAATGGGCCTATAAACCCCACCTCACCTTCGTGTTGACCGACAAAGCCAATTTTGCCTCCCCTTTCCCCAGAAATTTGCCAGGATGCAGCTACACACAAAGGTTATCCACAGAAACAACAACTGAATCTCCCAATCCTAATTAATCTTCTGAAAACCTTTGGACATGTTCCCAAGCCCTTGCAGGACTCGGCAGTGTAGTGCGAGTGTGCGATGAAATCGCCGTCCGCATCAAACATCTAGTTTCCGACCAAACAGCGAAGCCACCTGGCTTTGACCTGCCCTTAATTTGATCCAAACAGGATATGGTTTGCTGCAGCCAATCGATGCACAAATGGGGTAGTAGGAGTTCCGCAACATGTGCTCCATAGTTTGATCAAAGTTAGTGCAGCAATCGTAATGTCAGCTATGCAAGTTTAAGGGCAACATTATTGAGATAAACTTTCTGTCCTCAAGAGCATTAGACTGTCTATCTAACCTTAAACTGGATTTATAATTGCTGCTCCAAAACAGCCATATATGAACATGTATTAACATATATTAACAATCTCCATACAAGACGATGTGACCACAAAAGGACGAGCTTGTACAAAAAAAAAGGCCCCCAAAAAAAGGAGGACAAAAGGAGGACAAAAGGAGGACAAAAAAAAAAGGACAAAAGGACATGATGAACCGTGTGCGGAATGTATCTGTTCATGTTAATGGGAATCCAATGGGCATCTTAATGTCTTCTATGTGTGATAAAATTAAAACAAACTCACAGTGCTCTTCACATCGCGAAGTCGTGGAAGAATATCCAAGCTGAAGCCATCGGCCTGGCCTCTAGTCCTATTTCCTCCATTCATGTGATTTCCACAAGCAAGTACAAGACCCAGAACACGCTGTGCACCACTCCCTTCATGCAAATCCTGTGGAAAGCGGTCACACAAATAATCAAACAGTATTTTGATATCACAAGTCAGAAAGAGAAAACAAATTTAGAAAAGTCATCACGCAGACAGAACAACAACGGAATCGGAAAATAATTACATAAAATAATTTTTTTTACGGTTTTCAATTTAACATTCATGTGAAACGACCGACACAGTTGATAAAGCCATGACGCCGATGGGAATTTTGTTTTTCCTCAATCAGGATATCAAAAATGTTTCCCTTCCAGCCGATTACATTGGACATGAAGTGATGGTCAAGACCGCCACAGTACCGTGCACACGCGTCGCATTAGCTCGAGTTTCCGATGAACGTTCGCGATGCCCTCGGTGAAAGTCGAGCGGAAACTGATGCAAAAGACTCTCTCACAAAATCCAGGAATTTGAGAGAGGTCATAGAGAAATCTGGCAATGAGATGTACATGAAGGGACGCAGTAAGCGCACGGAGCAAAAAGGGACACCCTCGGTCAAGCAAATGAAGATGAGGATTTAAACTCAAATCCCAAAGACAATCTGACTATCCGAGGCGACACTCACCGTTCGGGTTTATCCAGCGGTGGTGCATCTTTGTTTGCGGCCGATTCTACGAATGCAGAAATCTTTGCGAGCTCGTCCTTTTGCGCTTGCTGCAAACCCGCATCGACCGGGGATTCCAAGTCGAGACATAGCGGAAATTTTGTAAACGCAAAAATGGTTTTAGCATGCAGATGGACATTAATAATGTTGTGCGTGCTCCGTGGATGAATCGATTCATTTACAATGTGTTTGGTGAGAACTCATTCAGCAGTTAATCAAATACTGTGTGACAAAGACGACATAGTGTCCATATATATGTACATACATTGTCAAACAAGACCTGCAGAGTTTCTTGATCCACCTGTGAGGTGTCCATGTGTAAAATAGCTGTTGGACATTTAAAAAAAAAGTTTAAATCAAATGATAATGACACAATCTGGATTGGTATATAAAGGTGCGTTCCATTACAGGTAGGTTACCTGAGCGTATGTCATTCATATCAAGGTGAAGACTGGAGATGAGAATGCCGATAGCTTGGGATCGCTTGTTGTCCAACAACTTGGTGAGCTGTCAAATACATCATTTGTATTACAATTATTACATGATGCTTAAAATACAGGGTGCTTCAAAAAAAAGTTAACACTTCTGAGATTTATAGTCCCATATAAGTGTTAACTTTTTTTTGAAGCACCCTGTATTCACAGCACGTTGGTATTGCAGAAAGAAATGGTTCAAACAACATTTGATTGTCCAAGAACAGAAATGTCATCTTCGGTCTCTAATCCCCTATTAATGGTGCAGGCAAATTCTATTTCAGATGAAAAAGGAGCTTTTTTTGTGTTGGATAGATCATGGGCCCAGATATTTTGAACCAGCTAGTCAACATTGAACAGTTAATCGGGCATATGAACAAGAAGATGCGAGTTAGCGTTAGTAAATGGATCAGGACAATTGAGGATAACCGAAGTGACAAGTTAACCCCTAAAGTAAACGTAGTACATTGTTCCACGTTCAGGACACCTGTTGGTTAGAGACGCACACTAATCTTATCGAACGCTTCTTGCATCCCACCTCTTTTGTCTTGCTTTTCTTGCCAAAGCTATTACACGATGGCTTCTTCCTTGCTGTGGCCTCAGCTTTACAAAATAGTTCCTCCAGCTCCTCGAGATCGATGAGTGGTTCTTCAAGATTTTCCCATAAGGAACCTGTTCCGGTGCTGGACAAACAACCATAGACTGGGGTTTGGTTATTATCATCATTTCTACCGTAAACAGGATTATACCGCACAAGTCCACTTCATCATCAACATTCATTATTTTCTGGAGCACCTTACTGTATCAAGGCGCTGTACACATCAAAAACCTTTTGGGTACATTGAGGCGTGTAGGTGGAGAGGAAAGGGGCCGAGACAGCAGGAAACAGGTAAGTGAGTTCAGGTGAAAAGGCTTCACAGAAAGAGAAGAGTTTTAAATTAGAGGGATAGTCTGTCAATCCAAGATCAACAAAAGGAAAGTGCATGGAGAGACGAAGAGTTGTTGACTGTGATGGAGAGTCGTCATTCAGAGAGATGTAATAGTAAACCAGGAGAATATGAAACCCTTCCTTTGAGAGTTAAACGGTTGGAGTAGGAGCGCACGATGAATGGATTACTTGGAGGTTAAAATCCCTCAAATTAACCATTATTTCATTATTTATTGTAAACATAAAATTTCCAACGAAAACAAATAATGAATAAGAGACCAAGGTATGACGAGTTTAGCTTGAGGTCCCTTTTCACTTGTGCATGACCAATTGGTCTTTTTTGGCACTGTGGAGTAAATAACAAACAAGAAGTGTTTTTCCAGGCAAAATTACAGGAAAACCCTCTCTTCCTTTTGGCAAACGACTCCACATTGTGTTGTACAGCAATTCCATCCCTCTGCTAGGAAGAAAGCTGCTGCATCTCTCTCTCAGCTGATCTGGAAAATATTATACTCAGCTCTGATAAATGGAACAAGTCCTTCTTCTTCTTCTCCTCCTCCTCCTCCTCCTCCTCCTCTTCCCTTTATAAGGGGTGACGTCCAATGGCACCAAGTTCCTGCCCTGTCTTGAGCATAATACTCGTCCTCTGTCCTCCACACACAATCCTCCCATCTCAACCATGGTCTACCTCTTTTTCCTCCTACCTTGTTCCCTCAACCTACAGTCACGTGAAAAAGTAAGTACACCCCAAACCCCATGTAAAGTTTTGACTTTTTCAACATATTTCAACACACAGCTATTTGATCTTCATTTCAACAATATTGATAGATAAAGGTGATATAATATAACAAATATCATGAAACATTTACATTTTGTGTAGAGCCTGGTGTTGGGCTAGCGGCTAGGGTGCCAGCTTAGGATCCTAGAATCCTGGGTTTGAATCCTGGTCGATCGCTGAATTAACGCCAGGGGGGTTGACTCAGCCTGTTCATCCTTCTGAGGTCGGCAAATTGAGTACCAGTTCACTGGTAATTCCCTGTTTGTCGTAAAAAGGCGACAAAAAGGGTTGGCGGCAGGAAGGGCATCCGGCCGTAAAACATTGCTTCAAAAAGGGGACCAAAAAACAACAACAACCACGGTCCCCGAAAAAGGCCAAACCCGCTTGTGGGGAAAAATGGCCTCTAAAGGTGTTTTTTTTTTTTTTTTTTCATTTTGTAGTCCAACGCATAATTTAAATAAACAAATGCAAATTTCGCATGTGGAAAAAGTAAGTACACCCTTGGCTCTAATAGGTGGTATTTGGCAGAAACAACCTTTGGCAGAAACAACCTCAAGTAGGCGTTTCTTATAACTGTCTACCAGTCTCTGACATCGACTGGGGGAAATTTTTGCCCACTCCTCCATGCAGAATTCTTTCAGCTGTGCGATGTTTGAGAGGTTTCTTACATGCACAGCTCGTTTCAAATCCCCCCACAACATCTCGATGGGATTTAGATCCCGGCTTTGACTTGGCCATTTCAGAACCGTCCATTCCTTTCTTTTCAGCCATTCCTTGGTGGATTTATTGGTATGTTTAGGGTCATTGTCATGTTGCAAGGTCCACCTTCGGTTGAGCTTCAACTTTCCGGCAGATGGCCTCACATTATCCTCAAGCACCTTCTGGTACAATGAAGAATTCATCGTGGATTATATGATGGTGAGCTGCCCAGGGCCTGATGCAGCAAAGCTGCCCCAAACCATAATATTCCCACCACCATGCTTTACAGTTGGTATCACGTTCTTGTGGTCAAATGCTGTCTTTGGTTTTCGCCAAACATGTCTTCTGGTACTGTGGCCAAATAGCTCTACCTTTGACTCATCTGTCCAGAGCACATTGTTCCAGATGTGCTGGTCTTTGCCGAGGTGTTCATTGGCAAACCTTAGTCTTTCCCTGATGTTCTTTCTGGACAGAAAAGGTTTCCTCCTGGCACACCTCCCATGTAGATCAAATTTGTGCAGCCTCTTTCTAATGGTAGACTCGTGCACTTTGACATCAACAGTGGCAAGAGCTACCTGTAGGTCCCGTGATGACATTCTGGGGTTCTTAGAGACTTCTTTCAGCATCTTGCGGTCTGCTCTCGGGCTGAACTTGCCGGGGCGGCCTGGCCTGAACAAGTTGGCAGTTGTTTGGAATCTTCTCCACTTGTAGATGATCTTCCGGACAGTCGAATGATTGATTTCAAATTGTTTGGAGATCTTTTTAAATCCCTCCCCAGACTCGTAGGCATCTATAACCAACATTCTGAAGGCCTCAGAGAGCTCTTTTGATCTAGGCATGGTGACGCTGCACACTTCAACAGCAAGGAGCAAACCAAACTAAATGTCTGAGGTTTAAATAAGACAGGTTCCTCCAAGATCCTCTTTAACGATGTTCTAATCATTTGCACCTGAGCTGGTGCACCTGATTCTAATTTTAGGTATTTGAAGTAGTGATAAATGTCGGGGTGTACTTACTTTTTCCACATACGAAATTTGCATTTATGTTTATTTAAATTATACAATGGACTTCAAAATGTAAATGTTTCATGATATTTGTTATATTATATCACCTTTATCTATCAATATTGTTGAAATGAAGATCAAATAGCTGTATGTTGAAATATGTTGAAAAAGTCAAAACTTTACATGGGGTGTACTTACTTTTTCACGTGACTGTATCTGCTCTCTTTGCCATTCTCTCTTCCCCCATCTAGTCCAGGAGCCAGAATCTGCTCAAAATGGTTTCGTGCAACACCCACTACACAGTTGGTTTGTCACTTCCAGGTGATTGGGGAACATATATAGAACGAATCCAGCCCTGATGTACAGTTGAATTGTGGCAGCAACAATAAATGGCAGCCACTTTTCTATGAGGGGGGTGGTGTTGGAGGCGTAAATCTGAGATTTTGACGGATTTCATTTATTTATATTTTCTCTTAGCCCCAGCAGGCAAGATACATCCAATTTTGTTGTGAAAGTTTCATTCATGAGTATAAACCACCTTTAGGTATAAACCACCTTTAGGTGGTTTATACTCATGAATGAAACTTTCACAACAAAATTGGATGTATCTTGCCTGCTGGGGCTAAGAGAAAAAATAAATAAATGAAATCCATCAAAATCTCAGATTTACGCCTCCAACACCACCCCCCTCATAGAAAAGTGGCTGCCATTCATGAGTTCATGTTCATGTTCATTCATGAGTATGAGACATCTATATGTGTATGTTATAAAATAGTTTTATATTTCGCATGTCATAGCTGTTCATATAATTATGCAAAAATAATATCGCCTAATTCGAGGAATTCCCGAAATTTCCAAATATTTTGCTATCAAAACATTTTACACAGTTGTCTATGCGTTGAAATAGTATTGATGTGATGAAATATCATATTATTGTTGTAACATGAAACTGCACTTTGTATTTTGCAGTTGTCTGAATAAGAAGCAAGGAACATAACAACCTAAGCATGGTGAGCGAGAGTAGTGCAGAGGAATCTTTCCCACTTCCACCACAAAAACGCATGAAACTAATCGATTGGAAAAAATGCATCATCTGCCAAACAAGCACAGCTTCAGATTTAAGGAAAGCAGGTGATGAAGGAATTGCAAAATTTGTATCAGCTGCAAAATACAGACGTGATGAAACCTACCAACGTCTCGAGACTTCTATTGAAACGTTGCACACTATGGAAACTGTTTGTTATCGTGCATGTTACCAGTCGTACACAAGCTCACACAATCTTAAGTATGTCCATGGAAAGCCAGCAGAGGATTGCTGTTTGAAGGACGTTGACGAAAGTACAACCCGGCTGAGAAGTTCAGCACCTGCTGTGGACTGGTCGTTGTGTCTCTTCTGTCCACGCAAGTACCATGGAAAGAGCAAGAAAATGAATGAATATGAATGATCGTTTTAAGGCCATTTCTCCCCGCTAGAGCGGGGGTTAGCCTTGCGGGCTCCATGACAATCATGATTCCCTGTTTGAGGAAATGTTTTTATGGCCGGATGCCCTTCCTGGCGCCAACCCTTAGTTGCCTCTTACGATGCGCAGGGATACGGTGTACCTATTCTAAACCGGTACACACCGGGAAAGGGTGCACATGGAAAGAACAAAGTACTGTACAATATTACAACGTTTGATGCGTGTACCACAATACAGCAATCAGCATATGTAAAGGGAGACGACGACATGCTTACCAAGATAGGTGGCATTGACCTGATAGCTGCTGAGGCTAAATACCACAACCCATGTAAAGCTCAGTATACAAGCAAAGCGAACCTCAAATACCATGCATACAAGGAAGAGAAGCGCACAGAAGATGTCTATTCAGATGCCTTTACTAAGCTCATGTCCTCGGTTGAAGTAGGCATCCAGCGAGGAAAGGCTTATGAGTTCACCAGCCTTCTTGCAAAGTACAAGACTATTCTGACAGGTTTGGATGTTAAAACAGCAGATAGCTATACCAGCCAGAGACTCAAGCTAAGGCTCCAGAATCACTTCAAGGACAGTGTGGTTTTTCATCAACAGCAGGACCGAAGCAAATCCCAATTGGTATACTCCAGCAAGATCTCACTATGTGAAGTTATCAACGCCGCTCATTTGAAAGACAAAGAACCTACCACAAGCGACTCAGAAGATGATGATGAGGAAGATTAATGATGACATTTTCGTGATTTTATACCACTTAGAGGATGATTCAGTAGCAAAATATGTGTTTATTTTAATAACACAACAAATAACAGTTATATGTTGACATTGTAATGTTCAGTGAATGACTATGGTTATGATACGCAGCCAGATTTGACCTGGTGAGATATTTTTGCTGAGATTACTTGTGGACTTTTGGTCATAACAGGAGTGGGGTTGATGATTTAAGGGGAAATAAAATCCATATTTTTCTGACTTTACTTAAGGATTGTCAAATTTTGTTTCTTGGAAAGATCATAAAGATATATCATATTACAACCATAACCGCATTTGAACAACATAAAGATGATATTGCATAATTACAGTCGAAAAGCAAAAACTATATATTTCAGCGATTTTGTGTGTTTTGGGTTTTATACAAGGTATTGTAGCGACCCATGGGCCCCCCAAGCAAGACCAGCATCAGAATCTCCTTGCTCCAGCCGGTGACGTCACCGGCGGGGATCCGCGGCGCCAGAGTGGCTGGTCACGTGACCACCAAAGCGTGCCGCGCGTGCGGATATAATCAGCTACACCTGTCGATCACGTGACCACCAAAGCACGCCTCGCTTGAGAGGCGTGGCTTTCGGTTTCGGTTTCGGTTTCTGGTTGTGCTTTATAATGCAGCCCGATAAACGGGCCTTTCAGTGTTACAGTGTTCCCGAGTTGGTTTTACGAATAAACATCTTCTCGGACGAGTTTGTGCCTTGCCATCCTTTTGTCCGTATCATGCTGGAGCCCGGACTCCTTCACTGGTGACCCCGAATTTGAACACGCAACCCCGACTGCCCCCGCATGGATGCGGGGGCTGCGAACGGACACGGCAAGCACGCCCTAGAAAGGGAAGCCACCTAAGCTGGTGACGCCGGCTTCTCCTGCACGGCTTCGGGCGCAGTTTCGAAATGCCGGAGTTTCGGAAACAACGACGGCCATGACTATGAGGTTCGTGCACCGCGCTCGGCTCCTCCTCTACGACCGGAGGGGCGAAGCTATTCTAAGACCCTCCGAAGGCACGGCTGCTTCGTCACCTTCGCGCGCACTGACGTTGGCAGAACGGCTGCTTCGTCACCCTCGCGCACCTACAACTACAACCGCAACTACTTCTCCGACCCTGCAACCTCGGGAGGCCCACGAGGAACCTCGGCAGCCTCCCCCGAGGCCTGGACCAGCCCCTCGGTTGGCTCACCCGCTTTTCGCGTGCACCGCTCGAGCCTTCTCGGCACTGCCCCCGCGCACTGCAACCTCGGGAGGCCCGCGAGGAACCTCGGCAGCCTCCCCTGAGGGCATGCCCGGCCCCTCGGCCGCCCCCCGTCCACTGCATCCCCCGAGGCCTTGACCAGCCCCGCATCCTCGGGAGGCCCGCGAGGAACCTCGGCAGCCTCCCCCGAGGCCTGGACCAGCCCCTCGGTTGGCTCACCCGCTTTTCGCATGCACCGCTCGAGCCTTCTCGGCACTGCCCCCGCGCACTGCAACCTCGGGAGGCCCGCGAGGAACCTCGGCAGCCTCCCCCGAGGACTTGCCCGGCCCCTCGGCCGCCCCCCGTCCACTGCATCCCCCGAGGCCTTGACCAGCCCCACATCCTCGGGAGGCCCGCGAGGAACCTCGGCAGCCTCCCCCGAGGCCTGGACCAGCCCCTCGGTTGGCTCACACGCTTTTCGCGTGCACCGCTCGAGCCTTCTCGGCACTGCCCCCGCGCACTGCAACCTCGGGAGGCCCGCGAGGAACCTCGGCAGCCTCCCCCGAGGACTTGCCCGGCGCCTCGGCCGCCCCCCGTCCACTGCATCCCCCGAGGCCTTGACCAGCCCCGCATCCTCGGGAGGCCCGCGAGGAACCTCGGCAGCCTCCCCCGAGGCCTGGACCAGCCCCTCGGTTGGCTCACCCGCTTTTCGCGTGCACCGCTCGAGCCTTCTCGGCACTGTCCCCGCGCACTGCAACCTCGGGAGGCTCGCGAGGAACCTCGGCAGCCTCCCCCGAGGACTTGCCCGGCCCCTCGGCCGCCCCCCGTCCACTGCATCCCCCGATGCCTTGACCAGCCCCGCATCCTCGGGAGGCCCGCGAGGAACCTCGGCAGCCTCCCCCGAGGCCTTGACCAGCCCCTCAGTTGGCTCACCCACTTTTCGCGTGCACCGCTCGAGCCTTCTCGGCACTGCACCCGCGAGCTGCAACCTCGGGAGGCCCGCGAGGAACCTCGGCAGCCTCCCCCGAGGACTTACCCGGCCCCTCAGCCACCCCCCCCCCCCCCCGTCCGACCACCCGCCACCACACCGGACCGGACCCCCCCCCCCTGCCTGCACCCCCCGTCCGACCACCCGCCACCACACCGGACCCCCCCCCCCCACCCCCCGCGACTGGCCAGGGGTCGTTTCGGTCGTGTCATCCGGACCCCCCTCAGGTTGACCTCCCTAGACCAAGTCCATTCTGGGGGGGCGTGTGTAGCGACCCATGGGTCCCCCAAGCAAGACCAGCATCAGAATCTCCTTGCTCCAGCCGGTGACGTCACCGGCGGGGATCCGCGGCGCCAGAGTGGCTGGTCACGTGACCACCAAAGCGTGCCGCGCGTGCGGGTATAATGAGCTACACCTGTCGATCACGTGACCACCGAAGCACGCCTCGCTTGAGAGGCGTGGCTTTCGGTTTCGGTTTCTGGTTGTGCTTTATAATGCAGCCCGATAAACGGGCCTTTCAGTGTTACAGTGTTCCCGAGTTGGTTTTACGAATAAATATCTTCTCGGACGAGTTTGTGCCTTGCCATCCTTTTGTCCGTATCATGCTGGAGCATGATAGAATGGCCTCTAAAGGTGGTTATTTTTTTTTTTATGCTGGAGCCCGGACTCCTTCAGTATAATAATTTTTTTTTTTTTTAATCATACTTGAACAGCATAACGAAAATCCTCTCATACTTCCCACTGTCCTTTTAATTATAATGTTGAAGAATCCCTATTGGAAGAGCTGAAAAAACAAAAAATACAAAAAAAAATCGTCAATTTCGAGCTTTACGCTACCCCCTTAATAGAAAAGTGGCTGCCGTTTATTGTTGCTGCCACAATTTAACTGTACATCAGGGCTGGATTTGTTCTACAGATGTATCCCAAGCACCCTGAAATGACAAACCAACTGTGTAGTGGGTGTTGCACGAAACTCATTTTCTAGGCCTCTCTTGAAAACTGGCTCCTGGACTAATCCACACCAAATGTCCAGCCCATCTTATCCAGCATTGCACCAATCTCCCCATCAAGCTCATCGGCACACCAATCTCCTCTCTCAGTTCATCCATTCTCCGATCGACACTCTTCACTCCCGCAATCCTCCTGACCCAGTTGTTCGCGCAAACCTGCAGCTTCTGTTGTTGTCTCTCTGTCAGTGCCACCATCTCCAGACTGTAAAAGTAGGCCGGCATTATACAAGACCTCAAAACCTTTCCTTTCAATCTCCTTGAAATATTCCTGTCTGCCATTACACCCTCTACCCTCCACCATCCACCCTCCTCCATGCATTCACAACCACTTGACTCCTCCTCTGCACCTCTGCCTCACCATCCCTGGTCAATATTCCACCCCAGATACTCAAACCTACACATCCTTGTCTGATCTCCTTCCCCTCTAACCTGATATTCATTTATTTTCTCTGCTGCCCAACCCACATCACCTCAGACCTCTCCATACTCATCTTCAGCCCATATTTCTCAAATGCCTCCTTCCACTCCACCAGTACTTCCTGCATCTCCCACCCACTCTCCACCACAACAACCAGATCGTCTTGATAAACAGGAGTGGGCTGAGAGCACTTCTCTGCCTCAAACCGAAGTTCACATTGAACTCCTCCAACACCCTAGGACCAACCAAAATTCTTCCCTTCATTCCCTTATACATCCCTTCCACCAATCTAAACTCTGCCCCTGGCACTCCCATCCATCTTAGTGTCACAATCGCCATCTCTCACCAGGACAGTGTTGTAGGTCTTCTCCAGGTCCACAAATCCCAATGTCATTTTCACCTTGCATCTCCAACCTCTTCTCCACCAGCTGTCCCAGCATGAACATCCCATTTGTCGTCCCACTACCCTTTCTAAATCACTGCTGGTCTTCTCCGATTTCCATCTCCACACTCTTCCTTATCCTCCCACCCAGAACCCTCTCCAGCACCATCATGACATGACTAAGGAGTGAAATGCCCCTGTATTTCGCTGGATCTTGAACATTCCCCTTCCCCTTCCATATCAGCACAATTAACCCTGTCCTCCACTCCTCCGAAATTGAACCCTCGCTCATACATCCATTCAACAACCTCTTCGTCCACCTGACTCCAACTTCACCCACTACAATTATCATCTCTGTGCACACCTAATCAATGCCTGGCACGCTTCCCTTCTTCATAATCTTCAATGCTGCCTCCTCCATCAACCACTTTCCGTCCACATAACACGGTAGCTCCAGCTCGAAATATCCTTCCCACACCTCCAATACTGCCACCTCTATAAATAGCCTACCACCACCATCCTTAATCACCCCTTCCATGTCCTTGCTATCCTCATTCCTGTCATGAGCTAATTTATAGATCATCTTCCCACCATCCTCTTTCACCTTGTTATACACCTCCTTTTCCATATCATTCCTTGCCTTATCCACAGCTCTCCAAGCTGCTTTCTTATTTTGCTCATACAGGTGCAGCAACCCCGTATCCAGCCGCCTCCCTCTATCCTCTTCCAAACCTTCTTTTCACCCACTGCCTTAGCTACTTCCTCTGTCCACCACACCTGGTTTCTATCCCTCGACGATGCACCCTTTCCTAACGTCCTTCCACACAACACTTCTGCAATTCCCCGAAATGACTCTCCATACTTCTTCCACTCCTTCTCCAAACCTGCCGCTTCTTCGCTAAGTTACTCATACCTGGCCCTCATCATCTCCTTGTACTCTATGGTGACGTTTCCCCTACACTTCACCCACCTAATAACCTTCCGACCTCTGCTCTTAACCTCCCTCCTTTATTCATCCTCACCACAAACACCACAGGCTTGTGCTGGGTGGTAACATGCTTTCCAGCCACTGCCTTGCAATCCTTAACCCTCCACAACTGTCATTTCCTTACCACCACCAAATCCAGTTCTGTTCTATGCTGTCCACTCCTATAGATATCATGTGGCTTTCCTGCCTTTGAAATGGCATTCCTCACCTTCAGCTCCACTGGGTGTCCACTCTCTCTATTCCTCGTTCCCCAAACAAATTCATTAACATATTCCTCTTCACCCGGCTTTGCTACTCTCACATGCGTGTTGAAGTTCCCCGCAATGCAAAGCATCACCTCCACCTCAACCATCCCCATCATCCTCTCCAGTGCGTCTCTGAATTCCTGCTTCTCTTTCCATCCGGTCTCTGAATTCCTGCTTCTCCACCCCAGTCCTTCCACCAGCATAACACACATTTGCCTCTGTATCACCCACCACCCATGCCATAACTATCCATCCCTCCCATCTTTCCACTTTGACCACCTGCTTGCTGATCTCTTCCAATACTATTATTCCCATGCCATTACTGCTCCCATCTCCAGCTGCATGCAACAGCTTGTGTCCCCCTTCCAACCTCCTCACCCTGGCTCCTTTCCATCCAGTCTCATTCACACACAACACTTCCAACGTCCTGGTCTTGCAACCATAACAACTGTCTCTCCTGGATTCTGTGGAATCGAAAACTCTCAATATTATGGAAACCTCCTGTGATGAGGCCGAAGCCCAAGATCTGTTGCTCCCATCACAAGCAGGTTGGTGGACTCTGCCTCGTCTATCCTCCAACATTGCTCCCTCTGCCCTCCGACTCTCCACAGCAACTCCAAGATGCACGTGTTCTTCCAGTACCCCCTCCTCTTTCGACTTCCAAAATAAAGGCTGACTGCACACCTCAACTCTTCGTTCTCACTTGTCCTGTCTATGGAATCACCTTCCAGAGACGTTTCTGTCCCACGCTCCCTCCAGGGCTTCAAAGGCAGACAGTGCACTGCTACCTCGCGTCATCCTCCATCCTGACCCATGATTTTTAATAACCCCATTAACCCTTCCTCACCCAACCCTCTTACTTGGTAAATCCAGTGTTGTTTTTGTTCCTCCCCCTCTCTCACTCTCCCTCTCTTTTTAGCCCCTTACCAGTTGTGCCCAATTGTTGCCCCACTACCCCCACTATCCATTTAAACTCGCTCTTCCATGAGCCTCACTCTTGTAGAAAACAGAACTACCAAGAGGATGCCAAAACTGTCAAAATGAGGTTTATCCTTTTTAGGCTATGAGCCAGACCCTCATATTTTCGACATTATGCTCAATCAGAGGGAGGATGGCTAACAGTTATTTTTGGCAAGGCCAGGGACCCTAGTGCTGAAAAAACATGTGATAGCAGTGTGAAACTCTTAGCCGTATCTGTGTTATCATCACATTTGTCAGACCACCCCAATAACGCTTTCGGTAATTTTTCCGCCTAAGATTTAGGGGGTAGGGTTCGTTTTGGGACTTTCAAATAATATCTCCTATATGTATCAGTTAGTGTTGTATACCAGGTGAAAGATAATTGAATTATCTTTCACATGATGTATAGAAAGTGCCTGTGTGATATATAGTAACCTCTTTATGATCATTAAAACATAATTATTTCCGCCAACCCTCAAAAATTTATCACAAAATCCCCAATGAAAACAAAATTAGGCAAAAATTCAGTTTGGCGGATATTAAATGAATTTTTGAATTTGAGAAACACAGTATGATTAAAGTCAAATTTGGGCCTTAAATCTCATACACCTTGATAAAGATGAGAAAATCCAATATACAGTAGTTGCTGTAACCATGACCTAAAATCCATAAATGTATATCTTTCCGCTCTTATGATATATTGATTTACATTTTACGATTTTTGACCGACAGCATGTATATAGTTTGTATACCATTATTGGTCTAAAAATAGTATATATAATATTGGGATGTCAGCCATATATAGGCCAAAAAGTACTGAAATTGGTGTCAGAAATGTCTAATTCTAAAAATATGAAGGCATTATGACCAAACTGTATGTGGTGTTCTTGAATATACCACAGACGTATGATGCATGTGATGATTAACCTACTCCATGTATATGTATGTATCCTGATGTACCCTAACTTGGCGAGATAATTTACATCATATTCATGCAAACGTTTTTAGTCTTGTAGTGTTGTATGGTTCTCTTATATTACCAGCTATACATAAAGTAAACCAAAGGAAAACAATGTACTTTCTATTTAAGCAACATATATTTATAGACATCATACCATAAAGTACACGAGTTATCAATTCAGCGTACACCATATTTGTTACACATATGTACATGATCTTTCTCCATACAGTTCTACAATTCAGAAGTTATCCTCGTCATCGTCGTCGTCTTCTTCATCGTCTTCTGCCGAACTGTCATCACTCTCACCATACACTCTCTGGTTGTCACATGTGGTGAGTTTGCACATGTCTGTGCACTTCAAACCACTGGCCATGCAGACACACATGGGTAGTGTGCATCTTTTCGAACAGGTGCATGCCAGTAAACAGGTGCATGCCATTATCATGACGAAGGTGATGCAGGAATTGCTTCCAAACAGCCTGAACTTCTTCACACGATTGATCTTCCAACAGGTTGTTCCACTGGCTCTCATCTTGTCCCAATTCAGCAACTTCTGCTAACAACGTAGTGACCGTCTGTGTTGCCTCTGGTCGCATCTTTTCCAACCAAGGGAGAAATTCAATCCACGCAAGCCTCATGAATGCTTCGTAGATGCTCTTATGTACACGGACTGCTCGGTTGCACATCTTCCCCTCCATAACCCGATTGAGTGAGCCTTCTGCGACGATTCCTGTTTCGATGCAAAAGTCTCTAAGACCAGCATCTTGGAAACGAGCACCAAGAATCGACATCACATTGCAGATTGTGTGGAACGTGCCGAGGCGAAGTACGATGTTAGCATATGTGTCTGTGTGTTTCCAGACGATCTCGGCAGCCTTAGCATACAGGGCCTGATCCATGACGACGACGATGTCCTGCAAGTGTAGGATCTGTCGGACGCTTTCAGACTGCTTCAAGATTTCTGCGACTGTGGACATCTCTGTAGCTGGTGCATTTATTGTAGGCATATATCTAACAATATCCTGAGAGACGCTGATAGATGCCCTGACGGTGATGTTGAATCCTGTCCAACTTGGTGTTTTTTGTGTTACTGGGTCCACCTGACGGGCAATGACCCAAAGAAGATTCTTGATTTGAGCAACTTCCATAGCCATCTTGTTTTCCGCTGCAGCTGTTGATAATGTTTGTAGTGGATGAGGCCCAACACGTTCACCTGCAATGTAGACAGGCAGTGTTTCTTCTGTTATGCAGACTGTTCTTTGCTTGAGCTTCTCGATCTTCGGAAGTGGCTCCTTTGGAAGGTGTGGTCCATACATTTTGGCCTGCACTGCAATGCCATTGACTCGATGTGTTGTTCCTTTCCCGGTCAGCGTCTCTTCCAGTCTATCAATGTTATCCCATGCCAGGTTTGTGAATACATACGGCTGGATGCTGCTTGGTAGGACTGTTTGCTCATTTAAGTTTGCTGCAAGTTTTTGAAGACATAGTGCAGTGTCATTTTCCTCCAGTTGAGTGTAGGATATTGCATGTCCAAGATGGTTCAATGTGCGAATTAGTTCTACGTTCCCTGTGAGAGTCTTAACTGCATATGGGAGCAACATGTGTTTCGGAGGCTTTTGTTGTCCACAGCTCACTGCATAGATAATGTCCTGGCTGAAAGATTGCATCAGCATGATGACCCTGTTTGATGGAAGCTCGTTTTCCGGATCTCCAGTCAAGAGGCCAAGCATAAAGCGCTAGAGATAGACGGGAACGACGAAAGAGTCATTATCGACGTCGGCTGGATGATAGGGCCATGGAGTTGGTTTGTTATCCTTCCTTATCATCGATCTGATGTGTGTCGATGTCTGATCAATGACTTTGGACATGTTTGATGATTTCCCTTTCCAAATGCTCAGTTGTTGTTTAAGTGTTTGTATTTCTTTGACAGCATCTTGTAGTGTTACATTATCAGGTACGACAATCAGTTTTCCACTGTTGTCTTGAAAGATGTGAACGCTATTTCCAAGATCAGTTTCCAGTTTCCGTGCGAGGTTTTTTCTTGTAGCAGTTCTTATCCCATGCAACCCTCTTGATGTCATTATCGATTGTAGGTGCTCTACCAGCGTTGTCATCCTAACAATTTCCTTATTCGGGATTATATGGTTCCGGATGTATACTAGCAACTCATTGTATGCTTCTTCTTCAGTGTAGTCAGATTCGTTTGTGGCGGCCGTGTTTCTGTCATGTGCATCTTTAGTGCTTGGTCTCGTGTAACTTCTGTAGCAAGAGAAATGGTATCGTGCTTCAGCTGCCACAATGTCTCTACTTGTGGCAGCCATGATTTTCGTGTCACATTTATGCACGGCGCTGTTTCGCAGTGTTTCATCTGCTCTCAGATCAACAGCCTTGCTCAACTTTTCACGGGATGACGTTCCCTTGCACCACTTGGTCTTTCCACAGAATATACAATCCGGTTCATAGATGCGTGATTCCGAAGATGCCCTTCTGGCTTGTCTCTTGCTCGCTGAACATGTTGCAGCAGCATCGTCGGTTAAATTGGATTCAGCTTTTCGTTTCAGTGCTTCCAAATCTCGCTTCATGGTGAACACGCTCCTGCACTGCCTGTGGTAGAATACTCGGGGAATCTCCTTCTCTGGCAGCGACTGAGCAAGGTCGAGAATGGGTGCATGGTTCCGTATTTTGGCCGCATCCAGCAATGTAGTCCACGAATCAAATGTTTGAGGGCTTATGAGCGGATCTTCTGGTTTGACATCTAACGATAGCTTATGAATGATACAAACGTCCTTGGGAACTTTCTGAGTGATCGCAATCTCCATTGCAAGTATTTGTTCAATTGTCTATCTGCGGTACACTCTGTTTCACCACCACCAATATCACCACCACCGTCTCACCTGGAAAGACACATAATATCGAATGAGACCACCACCACCACCACTACTACAAATTAGCATCAGTTGCTATAGTTGCTTTAAAATGTATTCTGCACCAACAAATCTACAAAGAGAAATACATTAGATGTCGTGCACCGCTGTCATGGTTGCAAATCACCTAAAATATAATGAAAATATTGACATTGATGACAACATTCGTATTAGCATGTCTACACATATTGCATTGAATTTCATAGCACATCATGATCATATGTGTGAGGATATTGACTCTAATTATACTGTATGTGTGTCTCAAATCGAAACATACCTTTTACATACCTTTTGATTTTTGCCTATTTTTGTTCCTAAAATTGGGGATTTTGTGATGAAGTTTTGAGAGTTGGTGGAAATAATTATGTTTTAATAATCATTATAAAGAGGTTACTATAGATCACACAGGCACTTTCTATACATCATTTGAAAGGTAATTCAATAACCTTTTACCTGATAACTGACACTGACTTTGTTTTTTTTTTGTTTTTTTGTTTTTTTGTATACAAGATCGAGGCTCGTGAAAGAGCGAACATTAATCACACAGAAAGACAAACAGACACACAAAACAAATAACATCGGGAGCGGTAGACAAGATGGGGAGAGAGGGGGAAGGACACAAACACAACATTTGAGAGCAGGGACCGAGAGACATGGAGACATCGAGAGAACTGTGGGAGGGAGAGGGCTTTGGGGGGAGGCATGGGAAGGGGGGGGGGTGGGAGAGGTATAAAACATATGGACACTGCCAAGACTTCCAGGAAAGAAGTTGGAATTTCACACAAGGTGGATCTGGGGTGAATTAGTGGGGGTAGAAAAGATCAAGGTTTTGGATGGGGGAAGATAAGAGATGGTGGTGAACAGCTGTTTTGAAGACCTGGAGGGAGGAGTGTGATTGAAGTGAGTGTGGGAGTTTGTTCCAGAGGCGGGAGAAAAGAGGATTGAAAGAGTGAAGGTGAGCAGAGAGCCGAGATTTCGGCAGTTTAACCATCAGAGGGTGGCTGGCAGATCTTGTGCGACCTGTAGGAATATTTGGGGGACAGAGCACAGAGAGAGCTGGGGGAGCAAGGCCGGAGAGGAGTCGGTAGAAGACAGAAAGACCACCTACCTGCCTGCGGTGAGTGAGTGAAAGGCCCTCAGAGATAGCTTCATCGCGGGAGATTCCAATGATTCTGAAAGCTTTGGATTCAACAGCGTGAAGCCGAGCCAGGTGTGAGGCAGGAGCACCAGCCCATAGGGGAGAACAGTATTCCATTGAGCTGCGGATGAAAGCCTTGTATGTGGTGAGGAGCTCAGGTGTGCCTAGGAAGGACTTCGCACGACGGAGGATGCCCAGTCGGCGACTGGCTTTGGAGGCCAGCTTGGAAATGTGGTTTTCCCAAGAAAGATCATGGCAGATGGTGAGACCCAAAAGCTTGAGCGACAGAACTTCTTGGAGAGGATTGTTGAGAAAGTAGATGGGAGGGTTGTCCAGTCGATCTTTTCGGAGAGACATAGTAAGAGTGTGAGATTTGTCAGGATTGAAAGACATGTTCCACATGTTTGACCAGTCTGTGATTTTGTCCAGGTCTTCAGAGAGTGAGGAGGCTGCAGACTGCCGATCTGAGGGAAGAGGAATGGAGCGGCAGAGAGTGGAGTCATCAGCAAAGAGATACAGAGGATTTTCCAGAGAGTCGGAGAGATCATTGATAAAGACCAGAAAAAGCACAGGGCCCAGCACACTGCCTTGGGGAACTCCAGCCTGAACGGGAGGGGAGATGAGAGAAATCCATTCAGGGCCACACGTTGACTACGACCAGAGAGGAAGTCCGCAAGCCATGCATGGAGATTTCCATGGATACCATAGGAGGAGAGTTTGGTGAGCAGAGCTGGGTGCCAGACCGTATCGAAGGCACGTGATTATGTCAAGGGAGACAGCTCTGATTTCCTGTTTGGCATTGAGGACCTCCATCCATTGTTGAGACAGCAGAAGCAGCATGTCCAGAGTAGAGTGACCTGGTCTGAAACCAAATTGATGATCAGAGATCAAGCCATTGGAGAAGAGGAAAGATTTAATATCCGAAGCAATGATGGATTCCATGACTTTGCTGATAATTGGGAGCAGGCTGATTGGTCTGTAGTTGCAAGGATCTGTTTTTGCACCTTTTTTGTGTAAAGCGGTAATGTTTGCTGATTTCCAGGATGCTGGCAGATGACCTTGAGCAAAGGATAGGGTGAAAAGAACAGAGAGAGGGTGAGATAGAGCGGCAAGCAGGATTTTAGGACCCGTGGGCTGATGCCATCTGGTCCAGTTGCAGAATCAGAGTCGAGGTTTGACAAAAACTCCTCCACCTTGTCAGGAGAGAAGGTCACAGAGTCCAGGAGCAGTTTGGTTCGACTGGGAAAGGTGGGAACAGAGAGAGATGGGTTTGGGACTAAGGATTTTGAGGCAAACACAGAGTTGAGGCATTCGGCTTTGTCACGTGCGATGTCAACTGTGTGGCCATTTGAGGTAAGGGAGGGGATGGAGGGGGAACAAACACCAGAAACGGATTTGACCAGACGCCACCAGGATTTGGAGGAAGGAGACAGGTTTGAGAGTTCATTCTTGAGTGAGGAGAGATAGTGCTTCCTGGCACTCCTGAGGGTAGACACACACTTGTTCCGAGCTTGGTGGAAGGAACTGAGATTTCCTTCAGTTGGATTAGCCTTCCAAGAGGCAAAGGCAAGTTGTTTCAGGGCAACTGCCTCACCACAAGATTCAGTGTACCATGGACGGGAGGAAGGGTAAGACAACTGAAGGCGAGATGGGATAAATCTGTGCATGAGAGAGATCAGTTTGCTTTGGAAGAATTCCCAGGAAGAATTGATGTCAGAGGCAGTGGAGATGGGAGACCAATCCAGACGATTGATGGCTGCTTGAAGACCGTCCCAGTCGGCCTGAGTGAAATGCCAGACTCGTCGACGCTGAGGAGGCTCTCTGAGAATGGCCAGAGAGATGTCCACTTTGACAAGCACATGATCAGAAGAACCGATTGGAGCAGAAGAGCAGCAGACATTAGCAGGGAAGTTAGTCATAACCAAGTCTAGAAGAGAAGATACTCCATTGGCTGAGATCCGGGTCGGGAAATTGACAGATTGTGTCAATCCCAGTGAGTCACAGAAGTCCTTTGCTGAGGTGCCATGACTGGTGAGAGAGGAACCCACACCCAACCAGGTGGCATTATGACAATTGAAGTCACCACATATGAGGAAGAGAGAGTTGGGATGAGTGGATAGAAGTTGGTCCATGTTGTCAGACAGTGAAATGTAGATGGAGTCATCACTGTTTGGGGGACGGTACAGAACACATATGAACAAAAGGTGGGAGCGGAGAGGAAGCCGTAGCCAGAGGTACTCCTGGGGGTGAGGAGGAGAGAGGGCAGTGCAAGGAGAGTGAGGAAGAGAGTTTTTGATAAAGATAGCCACCCCACCACCAGGCCGAGGCTCAGGTCTATCATACCGGAGGAGGGAGTAACCAGGAAGAGATGTTAAGGAATCAGAAACATCTTGAAGGAGGAAAGTCTCTGTTAAGCAGATCAAGTCTGGATTGTCAGAAGCAACCTGTATGGAGAGATCAGTCAGGTTTGAGCGAAGGCCCCGGATGTTTGAGGTCCATACCGTTAATGAAGAGAGAGGGGGAGCATCGGGTACAGGACAGGGGAGGGGAGGAGTAGGGTAAGATGAAGGATGAGAGGGGGAGGTAGGGAGAGCAGTTGTTAGTGTGTCAGCGATTGCAGAAGAGTTCCAAGAAAGGGAAGGATGAGGAGGATGAAAGGTTTGAAGGTGAAGGGATGAGGCACAGAGAGGGGTTGTTTGAGGGGGGGCAGAGGAAAGAAGAAGGTTGGGGGGGGTGGAGGTATGAGATAGAAGGGAGACGAAGTGGGGAGGAGGCAGCTTTGAGGAGGAGGGGGGAGGAGGGAGAATTGGAGAGGAATGGTATGGGGGGAGATTTGAATGGGAGGGGTTGGGGGGGAGTTTTGAAGGGGAGGAGTGAGGGGGGAGTTTAGGAGGGGAAGGGCAAGGGGGGAGTTCAGGAGTGGAAGGGCAAGGGGGGAGTTCAGGAGTGGAGGGGTAGGGGGGGAGTTTAAGAGTGGTGGGGCAAGGGGGGAGTTTAGGAGTGTAGGTGCAAGGGGAGGGATTTGGATGGGAGGGGCAAGAGGGGAGTTTAGAAAGTGGATGATTAATGAAAGACGAACATTGAAAACAAATTGGGTTTGTTGTGATTTTCAAGTTAGCAATCCGGTTCAGAATGATGGAGGAGGGATGGAATGAATGTGAATTTAGACCATGTAGTGAGGGAGACGTATAAGATATTGAATTTCTTTTTTTTGAGGTGGAATGAGTTGGAGAGGAAATTGAGAAAAGCCTTTTAAATAGGAAGAAAAACAGCGTGTTGTAAAATACCACTGAGTAAAACACTGAAGGGGAAAGGTTATACATATTTAAATAATATTTAAACAGAACCATGAACAATCTTATGTGCACAAAAATACCAACGGGGGGAGAGCCGAGAGGGACCACCACGAGTCATGTGAAGGGCAAACGGTGGATGGCAAGGAGTTAATGGGGGCGGGGCGAAAAGCACACCTGGACAGAAAATACAGGATGAGTCAACAGTACACGTGGAGAATGGAAAATAAATGTTTTTTTTTTTTGTTTTTTTTTTGGTTTTTGGGGGTGGGGGGGGGGGGGAGGTGGGGATTTAGAACGTTAGACAGAGTATTATGTTCGGGGTAGAAGGGAAAAAAACTAAGAGCCAAGCAAAACACGATTAAGATAACAAACACCGACGGGGGTACAACTACAAGGCCGCACACGAGGAGCAGAACACGATTAAATAATTACAAGTTACAGGAAATGATACCTGACACTAGCTGACATATGGTCAAGAATCTGATACCTGACACTAGCTGATATATACACGTGATATTATTTGAGAGCCAAAAAACTAACCCCACCCCCTAAATCTTAAGCGGGAAAAATGACCCGAAAAGCGATAAATGGGTGATCTGACAAATGTGATGATAACACAGATACGGCTAAGAGTTTCACACTGCTATCACATTTTTTTCAGCACTAGGGACCTTGGCCTTGCCAAAAATAACTGTTAGCCATCCTCCCTCTGATTGAGCATGGTCGACCCCTCGGCTCATAGCCTATTTGCTGGATTTGTAAGAAAAGAAACAAAAATACCTTGCATTCTGCAGTTGGATTCTTGACCAGTACAGTGGTCGCATTGGTCTACCAGGGAGCCGCATGGCCTTCCGCACCTTAGAGTTAGACATGCCACACAATCCTGAAGGAAATGCACAGGACGATGGTGGTGGTGGTGGTAGTGGTGGTGGTGGTGGTGGTGGTGGTAGTGGTGGTGGTGGTGGTGGTGTCGCCTGAGATTGTTGAAAAGAAAGTTGTGGAGGATAATTTTCTGAGGAACACAGTCCAAAAAGTGTTGGTGGAATTGGAGGAGGGAGAGGGGGTGGAGGCGGTGGAGGGGGAGGAGGAACAGGAGGTGGGGGTGGTGCGGGAGCAGGTATTGCTTGTGCTGAATTCAAAGCTGAAGGAAACAGGTCAGGTGGTATAGGAGGAGGCAGTGGTGGTGAATTAAATGTTGAATGAGCAGGCAGTTGGGGCAGACTCCCTCTCCCCAGATCCTCATCTGCGGCAATGCCCCGCCTCGGTTTCCCCAAGTGCGGCTTGAATGATTTATTATCAGCCAGGTCTCCCTCATAACCCACGGGAAAGAAGGAGAGGCGGTCGGTTTGCACAAGCACGCTTCTGCTAGAGCGCTCGGTGCTCTCGGTCTGCACGATGGCGTCCATCATAACGGGCGCACAACCTTCAGGATGTGCCAGTTGTTGCAGACCGAAGATGTCATCTTCCAGCCTTGCTTGCACCATAGCAAATTCACCCCGAAGTTCAAAGGCTTTCAGGTCATACTTGTCCTGAAACAAACACGACAATCACAAATTCCATGTGGACAAAAGGTACCAAAGTACATTGTGCTGGAGATTATCACGCGCTGCTCCGAGTCCAGAAGCCAATAATTTGCTTACATTCCAAGCAATGATATATTCACACGAGAAACAAGACAATCCACACATAGAAGAATGTGAAGCTGGGGTTCTTAACCTGGGGTATCCATACCCCTTGGGGGTATGGGCGACCAAAATCTGGGGGTATGGGAACTTTCCAATCCTTGGCAATATCCTTCTTGATGGAGAAGATGAAAAGGCATTGCCTGGGGAAATACTTCAAGAAGTCAAGGACCATTTGAAAGTCCTAAGTACCAATTTTGAGGGTTACTTCTCAGATATTGATGATCTTAGCACAGAATCCGTTTGGATCCAGAACCCTTTCTCGTTTGATATTTCTACGATGAGTGACGATTTAGTGAAGGATGATTTGATCGAGTTCCAAGAAGATCAAAGAAAAAAAGCTGATTTCGGAAAGGCTGGGCTGGATTTTAAGCAGTTTTGGTGTGAGCAGATAGCAGCTTACCCTAGCTTGGCGAAGAGGACAATAAATGTGTTTGTTCCCTTCACAACTACGTATCTCTGTGAAACAGGTTTCTCTGCATTATTGAACCTGAAATCAAAGTAGAGAAATCGACTTGATGTGTCCGATGATATGCGAGTGGCGTTGTCACGAACTGTGCCCCGATTCCATATTCTGATTGCACGAAAACAGCAGCAACAATCTCACTAGATTAGTAAAACGGCTTGCATAAAACTTGCATGTTTTAGTTTAGTTTGAATTCTTTCTTTGTTAACAAGCAAAGAAATAAATAGGGATAAAATCCGAATGATTTTCTTTCCTGTTCTGTTCCTAATAATCCATATGTAAAACTAAGCTATTGAGATATTTTGAAGTCACACTGGAACCTAATGGGACTGGTAATCGGGTGCTGATCCCCGAACTTGGCCGATTTTCTGGGTAATAAGTTACCAATTTTCATCCAAAAAAATAGGTAATTAAAGTAAAAACACCCCTCAGAATGCACCACAGAGCACCTAGAAATCAAAAAAATTCTAGAGGGACATGACCACAGTCCCCCCCAGCTATGCGTACCTTCGGTGCGCCTTGGTCAGTCAACAGTCTGGCGAAGGGGGTATGGGGACATCGTGGGCAATCCGTTGGGGGGTCTTGACAGGGAAAAAGATTAAGAACCCCTGATGTAAAGTGAAAAGAAGATCACTCCTTCAACAACTACTCAGGGAAGCGAGTGCAGGGATATCAAACAAACGAGCCACATATGCCATACCTTCAAGCTGGCAGCACTGGGAGACAACAATACATCATGTAATAAATTCGGGTAGCATTTAGAATAAAGACGCTAACTAATGTCTCGGTCGAAAGCCTTTGTAATGGGGGCAGGCCCAGACTAGCACGGAGACCGAAGAACGACTTTCCCAAGTGTCCCAATAGTAATGGTCGATGTTGAAAGGTTCGGTCTGCTGAGAGTTATAACCACAGGCAATGGCTATGTTCCATGTTCAAGTTGATGCCAAATGCACATTTTAGCACAAGGTCGCAACCAGCGAGGCAGACACTCAAGGGCAAGGTTTGAGCAATCTTCATCAAACGTCATTCGGACATGCTTTTCCTACACCATGACCTCTAAATATATTCACCTGGGGAAAATATACAACTTCAAAGTCAGTTAAGGTGAGGGTGGAGAGCACGTTTGCTCAGCTGGAGAAAGTTTACAATGCAAGACCCATAACTTATGGCAAAATAAGAAAGAGGATAGTGTCAGTGACAAACTCAAAATGTGTTGTGCAAAAAACAAAAAATAAAAGAATAATAAGAAACCTGTAGCTTCTTCATCTCCTCCCGGTGTTCCCGCTTCAAACCTTGCACCACCATGAGATGTTCTGCGGAACAAAAATGGTGACACGTGCTCAGCGTCTTGCCAAGTGCGGCTTTGGCCGTGGTGGAGCTCGGCTGGTAATGACGTGGACACTGGGGCAATCAGGAACTTGTACAAAGGAACCGTGGTCTGTCTGTCTCAATGCCACGGAAAATACCGAAGGCACGAGCGCTCTTTGCTCCGACGAAATGGAACAACAATTGTGATGGGAAAGGATAGCCCTATGGCTCAACCAAAGCCATAATTGGACAAGAAGGACTGTTAAAATGGCGAGGTTATTAAGTTAATTGCTGCGCGTTTTAATACACAGACTCCTCTGTTTGTGATGTGAGAGTTAAAAGTTAAAATAATCTCAAAGTGCACTTTTTTTTTTGCCTTTTTGCTACTTTTAGCATTTAATTTATAACTACTTATTGAAAGTGCAAAGTTAAATATTTGGCTTGACCATTTCGTGGCAAGATAAAACAAAAACAAACTAGAACATCACTCGGTAGAGCCCATACCTCTGCCAGGATGAACAGTTTATGTTCTGTATCCCGGATAGGCCGGGTCTGCATCCAGACCTGAACCAAAATCGAATCGGCGTGGTCATGTCACCTAACCAAATCATCCACCTAGTTTTATCCAAATCGGTCCATAACTTTGGAAATATCATGCCATATAACGTTTTTGTCCCCATCTCTCAATGGTGAAGAATTACTTGAATAATTAAAAAATTCTCATAATTATCCAGATCCAGATCTCCACAAAAATCCAATCAATTATTCCTCGTCACACATCGAACATGTCTAACAAGTTTTGTCCAAATTCGTCCACAACGTTTTGAGATATTCTGCTCACAAACAAACAGAGAGAGGCAGACAAAAAAAACCAAGACAAACAAACACAGACAGAGACAGACAGACAGCAAACAGCCAGACAAAGACAGACAGCAAACAGCCAGACAGGCAGAGCCAGACAAACAGAGACAGAGACAAACAAACAGACAAACATCTAGCCAAATAGAGGCAGACAGACACACAGACACAGACAATCAAACAGAGACAGACAAACCTACAGACACAGACAAACTAACAGAGACAGACAAATGATCAGACAAAGACAGACAAACAGAGACAGACAGACAGACAGCAAACAGCCAGACAAAGACAGACAACAAACAGACAAAAGACAGACAGACAGACAAACATAACCTCGTCCACCTTTGGTGGCGGAGGTAAAACAAACATCTCAGCGCCAAATGTAATTATCTTGGCTGATGTTACACAAAACTATTAGCTGCAAACTTCACAGGAAAACAACTTCATCCATGGACGAGGTTCTAAAAAATCATTTCACATATTTGAGCAACAAAATGGCTTCCATGGAATGAAGCAAACAGACTGCTTCAAGTTCGAGTTAATTAACATCTTATGGAAATTTACATCCCCTGAGCCATCACATCAAGGCTTTGATGAAAGTTTCCAATCAGTTATGTCATCGGCCAATATATTCATGTTCACCCATTGGCATTGCATCAACATTGTACTTACATTGCAAGCCACAGTTATCGACCTATGGTGACGTCATTAAAGGAGCACAGTAAAAGAGATGGCATTGCCTACACAGTTGGGATTTATCAATCCTACATCATTGGAAAACATGGATTCATTCCTTCACGTGCCATGCTTGAGACGGAACGTCCATTCTGTCCTTGGCTAGGGTCACAAAGTCTGTGAAATTACCAGGATGGCAGTTTATAGCTGGGCCCTGATTCACCATTGCGAAGGCTTCACCATTATAGACTTCATCGAGAGAAGGCGAGCTATCGCCGGCCCCTGGTCAAATTCCTGCCCCGTCAACTGCTGGGAAGGCAATGGCAAACCCCCTGCATAACCCTTGCTAAGAAACTGCTGAGGCAGCACCAGACACTGCAACAGAGTATGGTACATCAGACAGCTCAGACGGGTGTGTGCAGACCTCTAGGCTATCCTGCCAGGCCTATAAAAAAACAACAACATTCATCATGATGAATCATCTTATTGGAGTAAAGATGCCATCTCCAGCCATTAATGCGCATTTTAATAATAAAGTAAATATTTCAAAGACAACACCACCTGCTATTGGAGCACCTGTGCAAAATTTGCTCTGCATTCCGAGTTGTGTCACAGGTCAAATCAAGCCATTGCCAAAATCTACCGCATGACAAACATAAACAAGCAATTTCAGATTCATTGTTGCAAAGATTAATAAGAAACTTTAAACTTTCATAGGCTTTGCATCCGTGGGACATAGAACAAAGTAATTTAGTACATCACATCATGGGAGGACGTCATTTGTGAGGTCACTTGAGAAGAATAACCGATTGTGTTCGCCCAGACTTTGCAATGTCTGTCTGTGGAAAAATAACAGGTTCAACTAGAACAGCACTCGGTAGAGCTTCATCACGAACCTCAACCAGGCTGAACAGTTTATGTTTTGTATCCACTGATCTGGATTCGGATCTGAACCAAAATCTAATCGGCTTCTTCTTGTCACCGAACAAACTCGTCCACCTAGTTTTGTCATGATCCGTCCACAATTTTTTTAAATATCGTGCTACATAAAGTTTTTGGCCCCATCTTTTAATGGTAAAGAATCACTTAACTATTAAATAATTCTCGTTCCAAATCCATATTCAGATCTTCACCAAAATCGAATCGATTCTTCCTTGTCACACACCCAACCTCTTCACCGCGTTTTGTCCAAATCCGTGCACAACCTTTTGAGATATCCTGCCATATATCGTTTTTGGCCCGATCTCCCAATGGTGAAGAATCACTAAAAAAAATTTAAATTCTCATATCCAGATCAAGATTCAGATTTTCACCAAAATCTAATCATTTCGTCCACGTCATATACCCAACCTGTCCACAAAGTTTCATCCGAATCCATCCACAACTTTTTGAGATATCGTGTTAAGAGACTGGGGGTGAAAACATCGCCTCCGCCCACCTTCGGTGTAGTACGGCAGATAGGTGAAATATTTGGGAGAATTGTGCCTTTGACGATACAAGCACGAGAGTTGGCACACAGTTGGAGTATGCCCTAAGGAAGATATTTGGCTATAGGGCCATCGCAGATTTGTCCTGTGACAACAATGGCGGCCATTTTTTTTTTTTTAAGGACAAATCTGCGATGGCCCTATAGCCAAATATCTTCCTTAGGGCATACTCTGACTGTATGCCAAATGCCATGCTTGTATCATCAAAGGCACAATTCCTGCACCTATCTGCCATACTAGTGGCAGAGGTAATTAATATATTATTGTGAAGATACACCAGGCAAACCGAAACCCACCAACAAGTTATGTTTATTTATATATTTATTTATATAACATCGAGGCTAATGGAAGAAATATGGGATGAAGGATAACACGAGATGGTAGTGCACCATCTGCTTCAAACTATGGAAGAAAGTGGGGATTCATCAGGTTCCGCAGACAGGAAAAAAGAGGAACAAAAGAGTTGAAGTTTTCATTTCGGGAGTTAAACCAGGAAGAGGTTACTTCAATAGTCCATTCATCCGAGAGTTTCTGGAGAGGGTTGGTGGGCTGAGACAGTAGAGGAGGAAATATCAGAGAAGTGGAGGTAAGACAGAGGACACCGACCCATCTGTGATGAGAGCAACAGGCATTGGGCCTCGTCCTTATTACAGGAGACACCAATGATGAGAGCTTTGTCTCCCACACAATCCAGTGGAGACATGATGATCCAGTAGAGCGACAAACAAAAATTCTTACGGTGTTCCGAATTTTTCTTTAGGAATGGCTCAGAGCGACGGAGGATCCATTGTGATGTGCTTGGCCAAGGAGAGGTCATGGCTGAGTATAAGGCCTAGACGTTCAAGAAATTGAATCTCTTCCAGTGGCTGAACATTAAAATAGACAGGTGGGTTATTTTGTTGATCATTCAGAAATGAAAGCGTGCGACTGAGATTTGCCAGTGCAGTATTGAGGGGTACGTTCCATCTATTTGTCAAATCAAGTCATTTCTTTAACTCTAAGCAATCCTTTGTACAACTGATAAATAGCGACGGAACTCAAAATCCATCTGAGAAATGTTCTCGTGCAAAGTGTTGGCTTTGCATTCCTGGTATCGATAAACCACAGAAAGCAATTTTGGGATATCACTTCATTGATGATGTCATTTGCATTGACAGTGCCAAAACTTTTTTATTTTGCATAGGGTGAAAAAATGGACAAAACCTCAGCTTTATATGAGTAAATGTTTGAGATGTTGTGCAGAGAGACAAAGGAATAGAGAATTGAGTCACAGTGAGATTATTATTTATAGAAGTCTCACTTCAATAATAAAACTAGAACGAGCAAAGATTGCATAGCCTCACCCGGACTTGTTTTGGGTGGTTTTAATGTATGTATTTTATAAAAGTACTCACATTCTATTTGTATCGTACATACTATATAGACGTACTTGCGTTCTAATTGTACCGTACATACTGTTATGTTTGTGGGGGTAGTGATATGTAGAGCCAGGTAAATTCATATAGGGAGGTGCTCCAGATGTCGGGTAAGAACCATCACCTGTAATAAGTACTTGTTTAGACCGTGTGTTCGGATTAATCTTGTAGCTTCGTCTCCATTATGAGGAATGGGGCATGTTAACTAGTATAGGGATTATGTTAATTCCCCTGTTCGTCAAGCCTCAGTGATTTAACCTTTGGCACTTTTGGCACTGCACTATCGACACTAGTGAGAAATGCCCATTTATTGCACTAAATAATAACAATAAAACCAACCAGAAGCAAGTTCTAAACACTGTCAATGGACACCACCATCTACATCGCCTCACATAGCTCGGGCAGGCCGAAGACACGCAACGGGGACTCGTGATTGGCCAGGGCGGAGCAAGAAGCTACCAGCTGATTGGTGGAAGGAAGGCCGAGGAGAAAGCCGAGCGCCGATGGCAAAGGCCACCAAGGACGTCAGAGGCGAGTAAGAAGCGGCGCGCTGATTGGTGCAGAAGCGCTGATGACTTCTCGACCCCAACGATAAAGGAACTCAAGGACCGACATCTCTCTCTTCTTGCCCTCCGCCCTTTTGGCTCTCTTGTTCTCTGAACCTCCAATGTTGCCCTGTTCTTGCTCTCCTCTGGTTCCCTTGTTCTTCTCCTTCGCGCGTTTGTGCTTGGACCTGCCGTGTTCAGAGACGCCACCAGGAGACGTGCAGAGTTTTGCAGGCAGAAACGATGCGCGACTCGCCACTGCGGCGTGACGAGGCCTGGTGCGAGCGCTGCAGCGTGAACAGGCGCAACGAGGCCTAGTTCCCGCCAATGAGCGCGTTTCACGTGCGCACGCCGGCCGGACCCATTCGCAAACCCTGGCGAGACCCTCACGAGCTGATCAGAGCTAAGTGCACAATAAACCACGTTTTTATTTTCCAATGTTCTTTTCTTCCTGTGTCTGTGTTACAAGTCTGGTGTGGGGACGTCCCGATTAGGAATTCGTTTCACTGTCGCGTTTTTTTGTTACCGGAATTCCATTTTAATAAACC
>NC_136272.1:38619962-38694962 GCF_964187855.1 Myxine glutinosa | reverse complement strand
CCGGTCTTGTTGTTGTTTCTTCGCCGGTCGTGTTGTTGTTTCTTCGCCGGTCGTGTTGTTGTTTCTTCGCCGGTCGTGTTGTTGTTTCTTCGCCGGTCGTGCTGTTGTTTCTTCGCCGGTCGTGCTGTTGTTTCTTTGACGGTCGTGCTGTTGTTTCTTCGCCGGTCGTGTTGTTGTTTCTTCGCCGATCATGCTGTTGTTTCTTCGCCGGTCGTGCTGTTGTTTCTTCGCCGGTCGTGCTGTTGTTTCTTTGACGGTCGTGCTGTTGTTTCTTCGCCGGTCGTGTTGTTGTTTCTTCGCCGATCATGCTGTTGTTTCTTCGCCGGTCGTGTTGTTGTTTCTTCGCCAGTCCTGTTGTTGTTTCTTCGCCGGTCTTGGTGTTGTTTCTTCGCCGGTCGTGCGTGTGTGTGTTTGTTTCTTCAGTAAAGTTGATTTTGTTGTTGTTGTTGTTGTTGTTGTAGTTGTAGTTAGTCTCGTACCAAAGGGGAAGCGAGATTATTGCAATGCCCCCATCTGTTTCTATGTGTGTCGTTGGTTATCTTCTAATGTGGATTTCAGAAGGTAGAACGGAGCCCTCTAAGGTATCCATGTATCCACCTTCGCGCGTGCATGTGTGTATGTGTATGTGTATGTGTGTATATATATATATATATATATATATATATATATATATATATATATATATATATATATATATAATTATATATATGTGTGTATGCATGTGTGTCGGTGTACATGTGTGTGTGCACATGTGTTGATGCGTATGTGTGTGTGTGACCCACTCTCCACTGTGTACATGATGTGGGAGGGAGAGGATTTGAGCTCTTAAAGTCACATTTTACATGAGATGTCATAACACATTTCAAACTGTATTTCCCATGTGCACGCACATGCATTCACATTTATCAGAAGTAAATACATTGTGTAGATTACATTATTTGTGCATCTGATAAATTGGGAGTAACCATTTTGTGAAACTGATTGTGCAGGTGCAGCATCTAACTCAATATGTCGAAATGTCACACACGTCCATGCCCGTGGGATTCCCACGGGTGACCCCACTAGTTATTTTATATGATGTTTAATTATTATGATTGATACAACAATGTTAATACATATGGATATTGTTTGCAAATCCACACCACAATTTATTGTACGATCACAAAACAACCCCTTATCAGAGAGTACGCTAGTACTCTCTATGTAGGGATGACGCGGAAAAAAATGTCACTCCCATATGCTACATACAAAAGTAAAGTTGGATTATCTTCTTTAAAAACTCACTTAGGGCTAGGCTACATATGAGAGCCTACTTGGTCTGTTCAGCTGATTGTCGAGGTAGGGATCACTTTTCAGTTCTCCTGACCGAGGCAAAAGCAAAATAAAGCAAAAAAACGAGATCGGTAAAACCTGGGAATTCATATTCTTGTTCATAATAATAATAATAATAATAATAATCTTCTTCAGACGGCATATTTCCGAGCTGCCTCTATCAATGGCAATGATTCTGCTACCATTCGACAGAGTTTTACTTCCTGCAACATCCTTTGGTAGTATAATTCTCGTAGCTTGAAAGGATTCCACGAAAAGTACGTAAAACTACATTCCTATATAAAAGAATAGGACTGGGGTAGGTAGGCGTGGCTATGACTGTCAATCAGCTTGCTGGGGGCGGAGACGCTGCTAGACACTGTGGTATGAAACTAAGGGAATACATCTCCGAGCAGTGTCCCTCCTCCCTGACCACTCATTAAAGATGCAGTTCTATGACCCCTCCGCACGAGTTGTTCACTGTCTATCTAAACACCTGTTGGGAGGTAGGGATTCATTTCCTGCATAATCTGGCTTCAAGCTTGGTAAGGATGATAATATGCTGTGCACTCGTCATTGCATTATGATGGTTGCCATTGTCTTGTGATGGATGGAATGCTTGCTTCATAGTGTTTATACCTTTTGTAGATGTGTCAAATTCAAGTGGATTACACTTCAGGATTGGAGCAGGTGTGGACATCCTTGATTTTCACCACAGACACATTTGCCTCAGTGTCGGCGTTATGGGTGATAATGTTACGTGGCATCAAATAATATCAGCAGAACTATCATGTCTCGGGAAATGCCTTGTTTTTCATTGTTACATTTATGAAAATAAAATAATAGTGAGCTACCAGTGCTATACACCGCACACGGGACACGTGATCACGAACCCTCCAGTCACGGATTCTCGGCAGCAGATTCGCTACGTCAGCGCATCACTGAGGCCTTCGTATAGAACAGTTTCATCTTTGTTTTGGCAGACTGCATCGACTGCAGTGGTCAATGGTCAATTAATTGATATTTAAATATAAAGATTCTAGTTTCTCTACTCGCTCAACCCTGAACCTCGCTATGCCCATGCGCAGATAAGAAAGCGTGTCACATGTACAGTGTGTTTGACTAACGTCTTTCTGATGATTTATAGTGACTGTATTTGTCTGACGAGAATCTACTCAACTACTAGTACCGACTGCAAAGCCGCAATGAGCCGGCGAAGCCAAAACCTCTTGCCACTATTTTACCCATCACCATGGCATCAGTAGGTTAGGTAGTTGGTAGTAGGTAGGTGTAGTAGGTACCGTACCTGGTAAGACTTGGTAAAAGAGAAGAGCAGACAGTCCTCCCCAATGGCAATACCTGCATACAATAAATGTCACAAGAAGCTTAAGGAAGTAACTATACGATGTGCTAGCTTAAGGCCTATTTTTAACTGGGCTTAACATATGTTTTCACAGTATGTGTGTCATCTTCTAACTTCAGTCGCTGTCAGGCGCCAGGGCTGGTTCTCTGACTCTCCAGGCACGGCAGCTACCTCCAGCAGAAGACGTTAGCTTGCAGTGATTAATTCGGTGAATTCCGTGTCAACTTCGGATATTTCCGGCCATGAAAAACTATCCGTATTTCTAAACTAAATATGTAAACCGCTTATACCATATTTCTGACCGTGAAAAACTGTCCCATACGGCCGCGAGATTTCTAAAAAATAATTCTTCTTCAATGTTAGAATATTTGACGCCGTTTTCACCCTCCGAAACGTGTAATAATATTTTTTCAAATGCTCGAATCTCATTGGTTCTGGTGTTTGATGACGATTTTCGTTGAAGATAACGAGGTTGGTCTTAACGTATTTTAATTACTAATGAGAGGTTTCATTAGATTGTGAATCAAAGAACGACGGGTGAAACAAACTCCTATTGAACTTTTTCGCAATTGTTTTATGCAAATTTCAGCATCCGGTCAATGGCGCCCACCATTGAGCGCTTTCATTTTAGAAATTTTTTTGCAAATGCTCGACTCTCATTGGGTCCGGTGTTTGATGACACGTTTTGTTGAAGATAACCAGGCCCGTGCGGGCCGATGTTGGTCTTAAATTATTTTATTAATACATCGGAGGTGCATAAGATTGTGAATCAAACGACGACAGGTGAAAGAAACTCCTAATGAACGTTTTAAATTTGTTATGCATACTTCCGCCTCCGCAAGATGGCTGCGCCCACTGCGCTTCGGATTCTCGAGCCAAGGCATAATCAGGTTTTCAACATAATACGTACTCGTTTATTGAGAACACCGGCTTCGCCGGCTATTACTGAGGTCTTCTGATTTCTCAGAACCAGGATTTGGATAGTACAGATAAGTACTTATATCTTGTTTTGATAACAGAGCTGCAAGATACAGTCAGGGTTACTTAAGACAATATAGGAACACATGTGCAGTGTTTGACATTGCTGACTACGATATATTGGCACTTTTGCTCCAAGATTGGGTATTCACTGAGTACCAGCGTTATGCAAAAATAGTGTTACAACAAATATACCAGTGTTATTCCACATTGCAAAAAATTACAGAAACAAGTGAATAAAAAAATGTATACTAAATAACAAAGGCAATGTATGGATGACAAAGTACAGTCTAAAAAAGATCCTAAATAAGATAGGGATGATGTTGGTTTAGAGAGCAGCTAACAGTATTGCCATCACATAACAATCCCTACATCACTGCCTCATTTCCACTTCATCAATTTATTGCTTCAAGCTTCTACAAACACTCCACTGGTTACACCAGTAATTGATTACTCCTGTAGTGTAGCCACATACTGAGACTCTACAAATTAGCAGCCCGAGTACAATGTTATAATATCAGTACATGATCAACAACTTCTTACCAACTGCATGGACATCTCCAATGACAGCATTCTATAATTATCTCCATTTGTGATTGGTTACTCTAAGTTGATAAAAAAGAAAAGGAGGAAAGACAACTGAAGCTGCAAGAAGTCCCTGAAATTATATAGGAGCTTCTTATACTTATTCAGAAATGAAATATAGGAGCTTCTAATACTTTTAGCTAGGCCTAGCCCAAGACAATAGTCGGGAGGCTGTGATGTAGGGATTGTTATGTGATTTTTTTTTTTTTTTTTTTTGTATACAAGATCGAGGCTCGTGAAAGAGCTAACATTAATCACACAAAAAGACAAACCGACACACAAAACACAAAAAACAAGGGGAGCGGCAGACAAGATGGGGAGAGAGGGGGAAGGACACAAAAGAGAGGGGGAAGAGGGGGAAGGACACAAACACAACATTTGAGAGCAGGGACATCGGGAGGACTTGGGGGGAGGTGGGAGAGGATTAAAACATATGAATACTGCAAGGACTCTGGGGTGAATTACCGGGGGTAGAAAAGATCAAGGTTTTCGATGGGGGACGATAAGAGATGGTGGTGAACAGCTGTTTTAAAGACCTGGAGGGAGGAGTGGGATTGAAGGGAGTGGGGGAGTTTGTTCCAGAGGCAGGAGAAAAGGGGAATGAAAGAGTGAAGGTGAGCAGAGAGCCTAGACTTTGGCAGTTTAACCATAAGAGGGTTGCAGGCAGATCTTGTGCGACCTGAAGGAATATTGGGGGGACAGAGCACAGAGAGAGCTGGGGGAGCAAGGCCGGAGAGGAGTCGGTAGAAGACAGAAAGACCACCAACCTGCCTGCGGTGAGTGAGTGAAAGGCCCTCGGCGTTGACTACATCGCAGGAGATTCCAATGATTCTGAAAGCTTTGGCCTCAACAGCGTGAAGCCGAGCAAGGTGTGAGGCAGGAGCACCAGCCCAGAGGGGGGAACAGTATTCCATTGAGCTGCGGATGAAAGCCTTGTATGTGGTGAGGAGCTCAGGTGTGCCAAGGAAGGACTTCGCACGACGGAGGATGCCCAGTCGGCGACTGGCTTTGGAGGCCAGCTTGGAAATGTGGTTTTCCCAAGAAAGATCATGGCAGATAGTGAGACCCAAAAGCTTGAGCGACAGAACTTCTTGGAGAGGATTGTTGAGAAAGTAGATGGGAGGGTTGTCCAGTCGGTCCTTTCGGAGAGACATTGTAAGAGTGTGAGATTTGTCAGGATTGAAAGACATGTTCCACTTGTTTGACCAGTCTGTGATTTTGTCCAGGTCTGCAGAGAGTGAGGAGGCTGCAGACTGCCGATCTGAGGGATGAGGAATGGAGCGACAGAGAGTAGAGTCGTCAGCAAAGAGATAGAGAGGATTTTCAAGAGAGTCAGAGAGATCATTGATGAAGACCAGAAAAAGCACAGGGCCCAGAACACTACCTTGGGGAACTCCAGCCTGAACAGGAAGAGGAGATGAGAGAAACCCATTCAGGGCCACACGTTGACTACGACCAGAGAGGAAGTCCGCCAGCCATGCGTGGAGATTTCCATGGATACCAAAGGAGGAGAGTTTGGAGAGCAGAGCAGGGTGCCAGACCGTATCGAAGGCACGTGAAATGTCAAGGGAGACAGCTCTAATTTCCTGTTTGGCGTTGAGGACCTCCATCCATTGTTGAGAAAGCAGAAGCAGCATGTCCAGAGTAGAGTGACCAGGTCTGAAACCAAATTGATGATCAGAGATCAAGCCATTGGAGAAGAGGAAAGATTTAATATCTGAAGCAATGATGGATTCCATGACTTTGCTGATAATTGGGAGAAGGCTGATTGGTCTGTAGTTGCTGGGATCTGTTTTTGCACCTTTTTTGTGCAAAGCGGTGATGTTGGCTGATTTCCCAGCAGATGGCAGATGACCTTGAGCAAAAGAGAGGGTGAAGAGAACAGAAAGAGGGAGTGAAAGAGCAGAAGAACATGATTTTAGGACCCGTGGGCTGATGCCGTCAGGACCAGTTGCAGAATCAGAGTCGAGGGTTGACAGAAACTTTTCCACCTTGTCAGGAGGAAAGGACACAGAGTCCAGGAGCAGCTGGGTACGACTGGGTACGGTGGGTACAGAGAGGGATGGGTTTGGGACACAAGATTTAGAGGCAAACACAGAGTTGAGGCATTCAGCTTTTTCACGTGCGGAGTCAGCCGTTAAGCCATTTGAGGTGAGGGAGGGGATGGAGGGGGAACAAACACCAGAAACAGATTTGACCAGACGCCACCAGGATTTGGAAGAGGGAGACAGATAAGAGAGTTCGGTCTTGAGAATGGTGAGATATTGTTTCCTGGCTCTCCTGAGGGTGGACACACACTTGTTTCGGGCTTTGTGAAAGGAAATGAGATTTCCTTCCGTTGGATTTGCTTTCCAGGAGACGAAAGCAAGTTGTTTCAGGGCAACAGCCTCACCACAAGATTCCGTGTACCATGGACGGGAGGAAGGGTATGACAACTGAAGACGAGATGGTATAAATCTGTGCATGAGAGAGAGCAATTTACTTTGAAAGAATTCCCAGGATGAGTTGATGTCAGAGGCGGTAGAGATGGGAGTGATGGCAATATTGTTAGCTACTCTCTAAACCAACATCATCCCTATCTTGTTTACGACCTTTTTTAGACTGTAGTTTGTCATCCCTACATTGCCTTTTTATTTAGAATATATATTTTTATTCACTTGTTATTAAATGGACTAACCCATTTCTCTGCAAGAAAGCTGAAATTGGAATGGAAGTTCACCTCTCAGCATGACAACAACCCGAAGCATGCAGCCAAAGCTACATTGGAGTGGCTAAGGACCAAACATATGAATGCCCTTGAGTGACCCAGTCAGAGCCCCGACCTAAATCCAATCGAAAATCTGTGGCATGACGAAGATTGCTGTCCATCAAAGCTTCCCACACAACTTGACTGAGATTGAACAGTTTTGCACAGAAGAATGGGCAAATATTGCCCAATCAAGGTGTGCAAAGTTTGTCGAGACCAATCCCAACAGACTCACAGCTGCAATTGCTGTCAAAGGTGCTTCCATCAAGTATTAACTAATGGGGGTGGAACCAACATATTATAGTTTTGTATTTTTCATTAATCATCTGAAATTTGTAGAATTTGTTTTTTCACTTGGAAGTTGTAGTTTACGATGTGTAAATAAAGGTGGAAAAAGTCAGATTTAATGAAATTGAATTCCAGGCTATAGGGCAACAAAGGTGAAAAATTTGAAAGGGGGTGTAGACTTTATTCACAGGCACTGTATATATTTTTTGTATACACAGTCGAAGCTTGTGGAAGAGCAAGTACTAGTACACTGAATGGATCAGGATGCAACAGGACAAAATATTGTTTGGATATTTAAACATCTGGGGGCATATTTCAACCCATAAGCGATTACAAGTTTAAGTGGTTTTATTGAAGAAATCTGCTTGATCTGTTTGAGCGAAAATTTTTGAACTGAAGTTGGAGACCCCAAAGGAAATCCTCATTGAATGAATGAATGAATGAATTGAGGGCCGGTATTGGGATACAATACTTACTGTATAGCACAGTTATGTGTGGAATAGAAACCAAGGGCGCTCCGAAGATAATCGAAGATCAGGAAGATTCTCAACATCATGTGAAGCAAACCAAAACCATAGTCCATCCCGATCGGTGAATAACTGCTGGACTCGTGACAAAGACTTTGAGGCTGACCGAGCATTTTTGCAATTAAAAAAAGCTCAACCAACCACGTCATCGTAACGTTCATGTGAGAATAAAACGCGTTTGAGTTGGGCCAAAGCTAAAGCTGATGATTTGCTCTCCCGGGATGAAATGTAGGTCATTCAGATTTATCCGGCAACGAAACCGCAAATTATTCACGACGATGTGCAGCACCCCACCCAGTGCATACTCAACATCATGGAATACACTTATTTGGGAAGCAAAGCATCATCGGGATTGAGGACCACTTAGACCCAGGGCAGACACAATCGGCGACGGATAAAAGCACACAGGAAATGGTGACACCATTTCCAAGTTCAAGGTGATGCGACATTGCACAAATCACATGTTGCAAGGACCACTTGGAAGTAATGCGGCTTTGAATCGTTACAGAATCTTCTTCATTCACCAGACGTGGACGCTTCCAATTACCATCCATTTCCTTTGAAGAAAAGATTTTGTGAAAAGTGGTTTGAGCTTTACCGTGACATCATCGAAACAGTATGGAAAGGAATTGAAGAGCAACAGAAAGCATTATTTGAATTACCTGTAAATCAACACAGGTAGAAGTAAAACTGCAACATCCGATTCACCATTTTGCCTTGCTCGTCACCATGCCTTACCTGCTTCCGTGTAACGAAGGCCGGCTTTTTCCTCTTCCTTTCCCAATTGTGGAGGTGGCCAGGCTGTGGAAAGACGACGATGAGAAGTTCCCTCCACAATGGCATTCCATCCCGTCTGTACCTCCTACGGCAAAAAAAGAACACTTTAAGCAAAACAATTACCTACAGTAATGTGTCATTATTCCAAAGTAAGACATGTAAATGCTGAAAAATGGTTTTTGTTTCTTTAGAAATGCAAATCAATCTAAACAATAATAATAATTACAACAGCACTCGGTGGAGCGCATACCTCCGCCAGGATGAACAGCTCGTTTTGTATCCCACTGATAGGCCGGATCTGGATTCGGACCTGAACCCAAATCTAATCAGCTTGTTCTTGTCACCGAATCAACTCGTCCACTAAGTTTAGTCATAACTCGTCCATAACTTTTTAAAATATTGTACACCGCTCCTTTCCTATGCCATCTCCAGGCGCTGCATGACGTAATTGCCGGGCACCGAAGGGGGCCCGGCAATGATGCACGCTGAAAGGGAGTACTCAGTTTTCACTCCGGTTTCTTGCTTTCTTGTTCGTTTGTTTCTTTTCTTGTTTTCTTGTTTGTCCAGGCGATATCTCAGCCATCCTTTGAGCTAGGAAGCTGAAATGTTAGCACAAAAGTGAGCAAATGCTTTGGCAAAAATAGTATTTTTTGTTTTTTGATGAATCAATGAATTGATTAGTTATTTAATTATTATCGATTCATTAAGTCATCGATTAATTATTATCTCAGCCTGGTGTTGGCTTAGCGGTTAGGGTGCCGGCTTGGGATCTTAGGATCCTGAGTTTGAATCCCGGTCGATCGCTGAATTAACGCCAGAGGGGTTGACTCAGCCTGTCATCCTTCCGAGGTCGGCAAATTGAGTACAAACTTGCTGGGATGAATGATCCCGGTGTGTACCCCGGGTTAGAATAGGTACACCGTATCCCTGCGCATCATAAGAGGCGACCAAGGGTTGGCGTCAGGAAGGGCATCCGGCCATAAAAACATTGCCTCAAACAGGGAACCATGATTGTAATGGGGCCTGCAAGGCTAACCCACGCTCTAGCGGGGAAAATGGCCTTAAAACAATCATTCATTCATTTCATTCAATTAAGTACTTATTTATTTCCTTTCTCCTCTGGGCATTATCTCAGGCACCTTTTGAGCTAGGAATCTGATATTTGGACAAGACAATGACCAAGTGATTTGGCTGTAAAGGATATTTTTGATTTATTGATCAATTAATCATTTAATTATTTGATTAATGACCTAATTAATAAACAAATTAAAGTTACAGATTTGGATGAAACGGTGGTGGTTTAGGCATTCTATTAGCCAATTGATTAATAATTTCATTATTTTATGATTATTATTTATTTATTTACGTTATTAATCACTTTTTCTTCTCTCATCTGGGCAATATCTGTCACCTTTTGAGATTAGGAAGATGATATTTGGACAGGACAGTGACCAAGTGATGTGGCTACAAAGGGTATTTTTCATTTATTGATTAATCAATTATTCAATTAATCAATTTATTTATTTTTTTGATTAATGACTTATTTTATTAATTTACAAAAAGTTACAGCTTCAGATAAAACACTGTCGGTTGAGGTATGCTATTAGCCAATTCATTAAGAAATCATTTTACGATTAATATTTATAGATTTTAATTATGCAATTAATCAATCAATTATTGTACACCTCTCCCTCCCAATACCGTCTCTATGTGCTGCACAGCGGTATCGTCGGGCGCTGAAGGCGATCTGCCAATACCGCACACTGAAAGATGTTATTTATTTATTTGGCATGGGGGTGGTGTACTTTGAATGTATTTGTACTTGTCAAGTTATATAACCGCTTTTCGCCTTATCTCTCAATGGTGAAGAATGACTTCAATTACATTTCAATTCAAAGAAATATTTATAATTTCCTTGATATTGAATAATTCTCATATCCGAATCCATATTCAGATCTTCACCAAAATCGAATCAATTCATCCTCGTCACACAACCAACTGGTCCACAAAGTTTTGTCGAAATTCGTCCACAACTTTTTGAGACATGCTGCTAGATTTCAGTTCGACTTATCACTCAATAGTGAACAATCATTTTTAAAATTATCTGAACTGAATCCGGATTCGAATCTTCACCGAAATTGAATCAATTCATACTCGTCACCCACCCAATTTATCCAACCAAGTTTCGTCTGAATATGTCCACAACTTTTTGAGATATCCTGCTATGTATCGTTTTTGGCCCCATCTCGCAATGGTGAAGAATCGCTTAAAATATTCCACTATCCAGATCCGAATCCGGATCTTCACCAAAATCTAATCATTTCGTCCTTGTCACATACACTACCTCTCCGCCGAATTTCGTCCGAATCCGTCTACAACTTGGATATCTTGTTCACAGAGAGACAGACAGACAAACAGACAGACAGGGATGAAAACATAACCTCCATTCACCTTCGGTGGTGGAGGTCGGTAATAAATTCATCATGAATTTTTTATTTATTTTAAGAATACATTTAATAAAAGTATTCCATTATATAGTTAGCAATGGTATCTTGTTCACATGAAGTTTTCGACCACTAAAGGGTACATAATCTCCTTTATTCACGAGGGGAATTGCTTTGCAATACATGTCCCCTACCAGTCCCAATATTTTGCATTATAAGTGGTCATAAAAAAAAAAAATTGAATGCCCTGAAACTAGAACTTGTTGTGTTACTTATCTATCTATAATTCCAGTAATCTCTGTGTGTATGTTTGTATGTTTGTATGTTTGTATGTTTGTATGTTTGTATGTCTGTATGTCTGTGACCGCTGTTTCTCGACAACCACGGGTCCGATATACTTGAAACTTGCCAGGTATATTGCTGGGGACCCGAGGATGTGCCTTTTCAAGGTTTCATATTAATCGGAGAAGTAGTTACCGAGCTATGTCCAAAAAACGATTCAACCAATCAGAGAGCAGCGAGCTATCACGTGTGCCGAACGTGGCGAACAGACTCTGCCTCGGACGGCACATTTGAGAGCGTATTCATTTATTTCACGTTGGAAAACTATGTTGCCGTTAAACTATGTTTTAAAACTAATTAAAACTAATTTGCGATTCATCGTAACTGCGATTTGCGACCTTCCGGACAGTGAAGACTGCACTTCCGGCAGCCAATCACAGACCGCGTTGTTGCGTAGGCGTGGCCGATGTGAGAGCGAGCCGAGCCGAGCGCGTGCGCCATTACGGTTCGTAATTCGATTTCTTCCGGAGAAAATAATAATTTCTCGATTTCTTATGCGCATTATTTCTCCCAATTCAGTCAGAGCGAAGGGCGGAAGCGAAGAGCGTTGTTTTTTTTGTTTACGGGCGTACGGGCGTACGGGCGGGGTAGAGCGTACGGGTAGCGTTTTTTTTTTTTTTTGGCAAGGAACGGGCACCCACGTACGGGCATGCCCTAGTCATAATAAAGCCATGTACCAAGTTTCAGGTAAATATTTTAAAGGGTAAGGGGAAAATTCTGGAAAGCTGACCCATGTATAATCATATATATATATATAAAGCTGAGTTTGTGTCTGTGGGTCATAAGCGCAGCCCATTATACAGGCCACGCCTTCTCTCCTCTCCCCGTGTCAAAAGCACAGCCTTTTAACCAACACATGCCTCTCTCTCCAATGGCTCAGAAATCCAACCGCCAGTCTCCACACAAACCCGCGCCACATTTTGGGACGTCAAACGCAGTAACTCTGTCTGTTGGGCACTCTGACGTGTCGCTTACAACTCAATATCTTACAAACACATGATAAGCTATTCCTTAGCAACTGTTTCGTTGGAGTGTTTGCTTGAGTGCATAAGCCACTTGGGCGAGCACTGAACAAGCTGCTTGGTAATGGCTGCCTTCTACTCTGAGCCCCCAAGGTTAATTGCGACAAAACTTCATAGGATTACTTTTTTTTTTTACCACGATACACCTTAATAGGGGTTTTAGAACAGTCATTTTCTCACAATTCATAACTTATAAAAACACGAGCCTCATGGGGAAAGTATGAGAGTTCGGAGGGAGGGTGGGAAGGTGAGGTGTAAAGAGGGAGGGGAAGGAGTGGCAGAAGGCAGGAGAAGGGGTGGGAGGACGGACCCAGTGTTGCCCGGCAACGCCGGGTACCATTGCTCGTATATGATGTTTTCCAAGTCCAAAAAAGGCATAACTGAGAAATTCGCAAACACCGCAAAACTCAAACTTGTGCTGTCACTTATCATAATAAGGCCATGTACCAAGTTTCAGTTGAACATGTTAAGTGGTGTGGGGGAAAAGTCGAGAAAACCACAGGTGGTATGGACAAACAAACAGATAGACAGACAGATGAAGGGCAAACCTATAGTCCACTCCCGTGAAATAAACTAATAAAGTACTGCAATTGGGGGCGCAGACAACTTGTGCAGATAACTTGTGCAGATAACTTGTCATTGAAATCCTGCTAACAGGAGGGCAATCTGAGATGTTGCTTACTCCATCAAGGGCTTGTGCAGATAACTTGTGCAGATAACTTGTCATTGAAATCCTGCTAACAGGAGGGCAATCTGAGATGTTGCTTACTCCATCAAGGGCTTGTGCAGATAACTTGTGCAGATAACTTGTGCAGATAACTTGTCATTGAAAGGAGATTCAGAATAGTTCAAGTTTTGATTCCAGGAATATCTTGTGCCTTTTTACCCATTTTTGTTTTTAATCGACTATTTATTTTCTTGCTGAGGCTCAAAAAAGCAGCAATGCAATATATAAACAACCTCACTTCACTTGCTTACTTGGGATTATCAAGACATTCATTATATTGGTGTACTACCTACACATCCAACAGGAAACAGGTCAGATCAGTGTTACATGCTGCATCCTCTCTCTATTCTTTTCCTGACCCAAGACCGATCTTCCAACAAACGACTTGTGATAGAATCGAGCACAGACACCCTGATTTGGGGTCAAGAGTGCAGGTACGTAATCGATCTCTCCCCATACTCTCTCATGTACAATGGGTATCCTATTCAGTAAGGAAGGCAATACCAAATAGTATCACCTCTCAGTGCATCAATGTGATGGAAACACCGCACTCTTCTTTCAGCCAAACGATATCTTAAAATTCTAGCATAAACCAAGCAATAATTAATATACTTTTTTTTTTCCGCAAGAAAAATAAAAAATAAATAAAAAGGAGTTGCTTGCAGACATACATAAACAACACCTACTTAAATTATTTAAAGAACCACTTACAAACTGCATGCTTACAATATTCCGCTTAAATAGGGAAATCACAAGGTGTCAAAAGTTTACTCATTGATATAAAAAGCTTTCATAACGCTCACAAGCAAACAATTCAAAGAAGGAGCAAATTGCTGCATCCGTAGAAACAGCAACGAGTTTTCTTGAATTGTGAATTGGTGGAAATTATTACGCTGTGCACATGAAGCAAACTTTGTCTGCCTGTCTGTGTCTGTGACTGCATGTCTGTCTACAAACTTCAGTTTATCATCGAGGATCAACTTAATTTCAATTGAATGTTATATTTTGCGCACATGCAGGTTAAGGTGTTCTATGAACTCTCTCGTTATCCGCGCCCCCAAAGGTGGACGGAGGTTATGTTTTCACCCCTGTCTGTCTGTTTGTTTGTTTGTTTGTATGTATGTCCATTTGTCGGTTTATGAACAAAATATCTCAAAGTTGTGGACGGATTCGGAGGAAATTTGGCAGAGATGTAGCGTATGTGACAAGGACGAAATGATTAGATTTTGGTGAAGATCTGGATTCGGATCCGGCTAATATAAATTTTTAAAGTGATTCTTCATCATTGGGAGATAGGGCCAAAAACTATACATATCAGGATATCTCAAAAGGTTATGGATGGCTTTGGACGAAACTTATTGGAAAAGTTGTGTGCATGACAAGGACGAATCAATCCAATTTTGGGGAAGATCCAGATACGGATTCAGCTAGTAGAATTTTTAAAGTGATTCTTCACCATTGAGTGATTGGCCAACCAAGTGGAGTTATGCTCTCTACTGAGTGCCGTTCTAGTTAAGAATGTAACAAGTTTTCACCTTTGAAAAGCATAACGTTAAAACGACACCACAACAAAAGCCAAACAAACTCACATCTCTGCAGTTGAAGGCCGATATTTCACTCGATGGACATGTCTCTTGTGGCCCAGGTGTTTGTGGAGACGTATTCGTAACGTCTTGCTCCTCACCATTAAACTCAGGGCACCGTACGTTTGGTTGGGATCTGAACAGCAGGGAAAACAATCCAGAACCCAAAGCCTTTTGATTCCTGGTAGTGTTTTTCTGAGGTAGATTCAGAACCGGAGTATTAATCTTATTTTTCACAATTGTCCCGGAAATATCTGACGTTCCACCACCAGTTCTCTTCACAGGAGGGCAATCTGAGATGTTGCTTACTCCATCAAGGGCTTTTAAAACCGCAAGATCATGGTCAGCCTTGGTATCACAAAGATGTCGAGGCTCCTCAAGGTTGTCAGGTTTTGTGAAACTTCCATTACGATCATCTGACATGGAGCATTGGCTTTCTTTTTGCTTTGGTGAAGCCAATGCAACCAAGGCCTCACTGAAGCCCCTTTCGTCACAGGTTTCCACGTTCGGCACAATTCTTCCAGAGGTTTTCTCTTTCTCATCGATCCACTGAGCTGGATGACATTCTTTTAGGTTGGAAGTAGTTTGTGCAACGACTGTGCTCGTTATGGAGTTCTTGATCACATGCTCGGCGTCCTCCAATACGACGGGCTGACTTTCAGTCTCTGCATCTTCATATCCAATGGGGTCATCAGCATCAATGTACTGCATCGTCATTGGGGGCTCATACGGATGGGCAGGAAGTATGGTTGTGGAATAAGTGAAGTTGCGAGATGGACATAAGTCACCATCGCTTTGTGGCCTGTTCTCGAGCGGAGTATGGAGTTGGCTCTCTATGCCGGAGTCCACATTGTCCATTTCAATTTGTCTTGCAACTTCAACGTTCAAGCAACACCCATTTGCATCAAGGATTTCACATCCGAAACAAACACCAGTTTCATATTTTTCTTCCACAAATACCGTTTTCCCACGACTTCCCAAAAGTATTACTTTATTCGCACTATACTCTTCTTTTTCTTTCTTGTACGTATTTGCATTCCCATAGTCTACAGACTTTTGTTCACAATTAACCAGATCGGCTGATAGACTGGTGTTCAAATCAGCCAGGAATCCTCTTTTTCCATCTTGGCTCTGCACTGGCTGATCCCTTCCCTCGTTTACTCTCTCTCGTCGTTCCAAAGAATCCACCGACTCTGGTTCCAGATCAATTTGAAACGACCGTAGCAGAGACCTCGTCCACGAAGCAAAGCTTCTCCCCATAGCTTGTCCCGGAACCTCAGATTCTTCGTCGGTTCCCTTCATGCTTGCACTTCCGGGATTCCTTTATGGTCATTAGTGATGTAGCGTCTTCCTCCAGGGACCAGGAGCATTGAAGATCACAGATTCACACTGAAAAGATGACACGTAATACAATCAGGTGATGTTCACTTGGGGAATCGACAACTACGATTTACTTTTAAGGTAGGGACACCAATGAAGTTCAAATGGTACACAAGTCCAATAAAGTGGTCTTTGAATTGCAGGTACAGAAAAATATAACGCAACAGAAATACTTTACTGAATGAATGAATGAATGATCTTTTTAAGGCCATTTTCCCCGCTGGAGCAGGGGTTAGCCTTGCGGGCCCCATGACAATCATGGTTCCCTGTTTGAGGCAATGTTTTTATGGCCGGATGCCCTTCCTGACGCCAACCCTTAGTCGCCTCTTACGATGTGCAGGGACCTATTCAGTGTAGTGTACTGTGTACAGTGTAGTGTACTGTGTAGTGTACTGTGTACTGTGTATTCAGTGTAGTGTAGTGTATTCAGTGCAGTGTACCTATTCTAAACCGGGGTACACACCGGGACCGGGACACCGGGGTACACACACTTGACTAAAACAAAAACCACCTTTAGAGGCCATTAGAGGTACACACACTTTACTAATGAATATAAATTTATTTATCAATATCTTAAACATTTTATGCTTTATCCCTTTACTGCAGAATAACTTGTTTCAGTAATTACTCTGCCACTGTAGGTGGAGGAAGGAAGGTCTTCTTTTAACCCCTCTTTGTTTGTTTCTCTGTCTGTTTGTGCACAGGATATCTCAAAAAGTTGGATGGATTTGGGCGAAATTTGGTGGAGAGGTTGGGCATGTGACAAAGACGAAATTAATAGATTTTGGTGAAGATCCGGATCCTATAATTTTTTAAGTGATTCTTCACCATTGAGAACCACCTTTAGAGGCCATTTCCCCCCGCAGAGCAGGGATTGGCCTTTTTCGGGCACCGTGGTCCCCTTTTTGAAGCAATGTTTTATGGCCGGATGCCCTTCCTGCCACCAACCCTGTTAGTCGCCTCTTGCGACACACAGGGAATTACCAGTGAGCTGGTACTCAATTTGCCGACCTCGGAAGGATGACAGGCTGAGTCAACCCCCCTGGTGTTAATTCAGCGATCGACCGAGATTCGATCCCAGGATCCCAAGCCGGCACCCTAACCGCTAACACCAGGCATTCACCATTGAGAGATGGGGCAAAAAAAGATGCATCGCATGATGCTTCAAAAAGTTGTGGACACGTATGACTAAATTAGGTGGATGAGTTGGTTCGGTGACAAGAATAAGCCGATTCGATATCAAGTCAGGTCCAGATCCAGATCTATGGGATTTACAATAGGTAAACTGTTTAGCCTGGCGTAGGTATGCTCTCTACCATGTACCCGTTCTATTTGTGTGCAGTTTTGGTCTCCATGTTTGAGGATTAGAAAGGCAAAGCTGAGCAGCAAATTGGAATTTCTTCAGCGTGCCGGTGAAAACTCACCTACTCTGCGGGAAAGACATTCTGGAATATTTTCAGTCCAATTGTCAGTGGATGAGTCTCGAGCTTAACGTTTATCCACGGGACGGCGCACTTTGTGACGCGACGCCCGGCCTGCGAAGCACAAATCCTACAGTGTATAGTCCCGTCAGGAATGGAATCCAGACTAGACAAGTCAATGGTAAGTGAGGCTGGAAAACACTGGTTGTTGAAGGAATGCCTTAGTGGTGACACGTCCAAGCTCTTGCCCATTACTGCGGAATCTGACGCAGTTGTAGATCTGAGATTGGGGCCTAAAGTCAAACGAAGGCCTTCCAATGAAAATAAACTGTACTAGAAAGCGAAGCTCAACATAATTTTCATCAGCATTATCCTAACAACAGATTGATTGTCTTATTCAATTGTCAAGAGATTTGATTGCCAGAAAGACCCACAATCTTTTCTACCTCTTTTAACCCTACTTAACCTAACCGAAGGTCCCTCAAACTTAGAGGTTACTGCATTTCCTCCCCTCATCTCTCTCCTCTTTTCCTCTTCATTCATCCGACTGTTTCCCCTTGATTACTTTATCTTTTTACTCTATGGGGTGAGAGTTGTGATGATGCACAACTCAAGAGAGATTCAACTCAATGCCACCCCCTGCAGGGCAACACAGACGACAATGCAGATGCCTCCCTTGGGCGAGCTTTAGTGAATTGAAGGCTCTACTTGGTGCTGCAGACCAACATACAGAGGCAGCAAAATGAATCCGAGGAGCCAAATGTGATCACTTATTCACAGCTGCCAATCGGAAGGTCCCGGCTATTTGTGGGTGTCATTGGCACCGTGGCAGGGAAGGAGTGGGTATGTTCAAATTAAAAGCTTTTTTTTAGGGTGTATTAGGGTGTAACGATTAGGGTGTTTCTTGGTATTGGGTGTATTCCCCATAATATGGGTGTATTCCCATACATAATATGGGTGTATAATATAATATGGGTGTATAATACCCATAATATGGGTATTACCCATAATAATAATAATAATACCCATAATATACATACCCATAATATGGGTGTATAATATGGGTGTATTCCCCATAATAAATCCCTAAAATTGTTTAATGAGGTAAGAATCATTTGGTTATTTTTCCGAGGATGGGTCGAGGAATGCTGATAATCCTGTGAAAGTCTACATCCCCATAGGTGGAGGAAGTATGACCCCACCTTCGGGGAATAACAGATTCATTATTTTTAAATTTGTAAAATCACAAGTACATTGTTCCAAAGTCAGATTGCAGGTACAATATAACACTTCGGTTGATGTTGCAACAACTACATAACTAGCCGGTGGTTATTGACTTAAGATAATTAAGCACTGAGGGTTGGCAATCTGTGCACCACTTTATGTCATTACCTCTGTCACCGAAGGTAGACGAAGGTTATGTTTTTACCCCTGTCCGTCTGTGAGCAGGATATCTCAAAAAGTTATGGACAGATTCCGCCGAAACTTGGTGGACAGGTTGGGCGTGTGACAAGGACGAATCGATTTGATTTCGGTGAAGATCTGGATACGATAAAAAAAATTTAAGTGAATCTTCACCATTGAGAGGAGATGGGGCCAAAATTGATATATGTCATGATATATCAAAAAGTTGTGGACAGTTATGCTGTGGAGGATGATGGTTCATGGGACAGTTCAAAAATTTATGACAAAACTTGGTGGATTATTTAGGTAGGTGACAAGAACTACTCGATTCGATTTAGGTGAAGGTCTGGATGCGGATCCGGCCCCTCAGCGGGATCCAAAACGTAAACCGTCCAGCCTGGGAGAGGTATGCTCTCTACCGAGTGGCGTTCTAGTTTACAGTACGATACAGCATACCACACAGCAACATTTTTATGCCTCCGCCCCCAAGGTGGCCGGAGGCATTATGTTTTCGGGTTGTCCAGGCTAAACCTCGTTTTTCTCAGCAACCACATGTCCGATTGAGACGAAACTTTCAGGGTAGGAGCCAGGAAGACCCACAGAATGCTTGTTTATGATAATTGTGAAGTCATACGTCACGTGGTATGGCAGCAATCTTCGATTACATGCAAAAAAAATTTTTTTTAATCTCAGAAACCACTGAATGGAAAAAAATTGAAACTTGGCACATCGTCAAGTACTCCCAATGGGCAGCAAAAGCATGATAATGATGATGTCATAGGTGAAGTGGTATACCAGCCAAAAATGTGGTAATCAAATTCCCTATCCTAAAATCTGAAATTGCATGCACATAATCAATTTGTATTGAAATATTAAATTTGTGACATCATAGGTCACATGGAGCCTGGTGTTGGCGTAGCGGTTAGGGTGCTGCCTTGGGATCCTATGATCCTGGGTTTGAATCCCGGTCAATCGCTGAATTAACACCAGGGGGGTTGACTCAGCCCGTCATCCTTCAGAGGTCGGCAAATTGAGTACCCGCTCAAAGGTAATTCCCTGTGTGTCGCAAGAGGCAACTAACAGGGTTGGCGGCAGGAAGGGCATCCTAAGGAAGGGCATCCTATCTAAGGGCACGTGGATAAAACATTGCTTCAAAGAAGGGACCAAGGTGCCCGAAAAAGGATAACCCCCGCTCTGTGGGGAAAAAATGGCCTCTAAAGGTGGTTCCTATAGGTCACATGGTTTGGCAGCCATATTGGATTTAACTTACATTCTTAAAAAACATCTTCTCGAATCCAACGAGCAAAATTTTACAAATATCATCCAACACCACTGTTGCATATAGTTTGAAAATGATGACATCATAGGTCACGTGGTTTGGCCGCCATATTGGATAGAAAAGCGAACCTTATCCGATCAACACGAAACTTCACAAACGTGATCACCTACCGCCGACACATACATATGCAGAGTGTACATTTTTAAGGTCATATGTCACGTGGTGTGGCAGCCATATTAGCTTGAAAACCGATATTTAAAAAATCCCTTCTCTGAAACCGCTTCCCCGATCGACGTGAAACCTGCCATGGCTGGTGAAAATGTGGTACTTGAAAACAGCTGAAGGGATTTAAATCAAACTCGTTTATTTTTAGGACAGTGAACGATGGCATCTACCCGTTGTGGGACTATGCGGAGGCATATTGGCGACAGTCACATTGCTCTAGTTAAAAATGCATCATCATACAACTTTCCAATAATGAATGGTTCAAAACGTTGCTCTTTGAAGACTATCTAAGGGCTCGTGGATGAAGTTGCACGTACATAGTGTGTTGGCCAAGCACATTAGGAGACAATGAAAGAACAAACGCATTATATGGAGTTTGAACCCGGGATCACAGGACGAAAAGGCAATTGGTCAATCCCGAGCAAACAGGTACCAATTCACAACATCAATTCCCAACAATAAATAATTATTTATCAGAAATGTCAATAAATCCAAGCTAGGTTTGAAGTTCCTTCATTAAATATAATTGTGGCTGTAAAATATAAACCAAAACGTTCCCAGAAAATATGACGATGAAAAAGCAGTCGGCTTTGCTCTAAAATGCTGAAGTTTGGTTTTCAAGATTTCTATGTTAGACAGGATGTTCCCGATATGCTTCCACTGGAATGTTTCCAGGCAACAATATTAAAAATCAGTAAAGTCCAAATTCCCATTATAAAGCATAAATCTGACAAAATGGTTGGTTTCTGAAACCTTTTCTGAAAATTCCCAAAAAATGGCTGAAACCTTGCATCAATGTTTGAGCAATCTAAAGAACAATATACAATCCGATCGCAGAATCACAACCCAGTTGTACTTTGTACCAAACGATAAAAGACACTTCATGTTTTATTTTAAAATTTTATTACACAATGAGAGACTCTTGAGAAACCTTCATTTGCATATTAATCACGTGTAATGACACACGAGGTATTTATCAAACACCAGACAAATAATATACCATATGGACCATGATATGATATTTGAACACGAGATGGCCGACCATCAGGGTGTTTGATAAATCGGAGCAGAAAAACATAATTATTTCCTTATGATAATGCTTCTGTCTGCCAGGTTTGAACAAGCATTTATGTAAAGTAGTTTTCTTGTTTAGTGATTAATATATATATATATATATATATATATTTTTTTTTTTTTTTTTTTTTAAATCATAATTTAATAAACGTTTCAGAAAATAATTTGTGTATACGTTGAAGCTTTTGCGATTGTCCAAAGAGGAGACATTTACCTCCGCCACCGAAGGTGGATGGAGGTTATATGTTTTATGATGGAGGTGGTAATATTATGTTTTCACCCCTGTCTGTTTGTCTGTTTGTTTGTTTGACTGTGAACAAAATATCTCAAAGAGTTGTGAACGGATTCGGACGAAATTTGGCAGCGAGGTAGTTAGTGTATGTGACAAGGACGAAATGATTAGATTTTGGTGCACATCCGGATTCGGATCCGGCGAGTACAATTTTTTAAGCGATTCTTCACCATTGGGAGATTGGACCAAAACCGACATATAGCAGGATATCTCAAAAAGTTATGGACGGATTTGGATGAAACTTTGTGGACAGGTTGTGTGTGTGACAAGAAAGAATCAATTCAATTTCGGTGAAGATCTGAATATGGATTCGGAAACGAGAATTATTTAATTTCCAAGTGATTCTTCACCATTGGGGGATAGGGCCAAAAACGATAAATAGCACAATATCTCAAAAAGTTGTGGACGGAGTTGGACGAAACCAGGTGCACCGGTTGGGTGTGACAAGGACAAATAGATTCGATTTTGGTGAAAATCTGAATTCGAATACAATAATTATTTAATTTTTAAGTGATTCTTCACCATGTGAGATTGGGCGAAAAGCAATAAATAAAATGATATTTGAAAAGGTTGTGGACGAGTTATGACTAAACTGGGTGAACGAGTTAGAAAGGTGACAAGAACAAGCCGATTAGATTTTGTTTCAGGTCCGAATCCAGATCAGGCCTATCAGTGGGATACAAAACGTAAACTGTTCAGCTTGGCGGCGTTATGCTCTCTACCAAGTGCCGTTCTAGTTTAAAATGGTACTTATTGGAAATCCAAAAATGAAAGTTGCAATTGCCACTCGTGGTATTTGCAGAGATCCAGGTCTCAAAGCTCTTTGGTGAACATTTCAAAAAATCCATTTTTTAATATTAAGAGCATTTCGGTGAACTTTATCCCAAATAACATTCCCTTTAAGCAGACTATAAAATACTCCAAGGGATTGCTCAAACTACAAACCGACTTAAGGTACCAGATGTTCATTGTAGAGGTTACAAATAAAAGCACCTTACAGGTGTTCACATAACACGTGCCGAAATGTCACATGACCAAATAGATACAAACGAGTCAGAACATGCCGAAAGCATTTCACTTGCTGCGAGCAGCTCAAACTAGGAATTATTGTCATTTGGAAATTTATTTTCAGCACAAATCCTGAAATGCAGTTTGATTTTGACAAAACACAAGATGTTTATTATTTCCAGGCAGCATCACCAGGGTGCACCTCATCAACATGATGCCCTCATCATAAAAATAAAATACTGTTAGACTCCGAAATTAGCGGGGGATACGTTCCTGGAAATTTCTGCGAATGTCGAATCTGTGAATGTGGGGGCATTGTTTGAATTGGGGGTGGGCGGGCGGGCAGGAGGGATTTTTTTTTAACTACATGGTCTAGTTTCATGGAAGAGCTATGACACAGAACAAACTAGAACGCCACTCAGTAGAGCGCATACTCCCGCCGTGGGTGGCCGCTGCTGAGCCCTATCTTCCAATGGTAAAAAATCCTTCAAAAAATTCCTGGATCCGGAATAATATCCTGAGCTTCACCAAAAACTAATCAATTCTTCCTTATCCCAAGGGCAATCATCCCACCAACTTTCATCCAAATCCGTTCAGAACTTTTCCAGATATCTTGTTCACGAACACACGAACACACACAAGGACAGACACGATCAAATGTGTTACTCCCTGGCGGTAGTAATCAGGTCACAACATGAAGGAAATTGCAGGAGAAAGAGGAAATGCCAACAGCAGGGTGGAGAGAGAAAATAGACAGATGGACGAGCAAGGGATGTAGGTAATGATGAGCGGTAATGGAGAACGCAAAGGGTGGACAAGATGAAAACCGAAGAAACATTTTGGGAGGGGTGAGAGATGGCTTAACAGATGTAGAAAAGATCATGACTTTGGATGGGGGATGACTTGAGATGGTTGTGAACAGCTGTCTTGAAAACCTAGAAGGAGAATGAGATTGAAAAGAGTGTGGAAAGGTGGTTCCACACGTGGGAAAAAAGGAATAAATGAGGGGTGGTGAGCAGTGGTCCTTAATTTAGGCAGTTTCACGAGGAGGGGGTTGTTGCTGGACCGGAGTGCACCTCATCAACACTGGACAAAGTACGGAGAGGGCAGAGAGTGCAAGTCTTGACAAGGCACCACCAGGTTTTAGAGGAGGGAGACAAGTTTGAAAGCTCATTCTTGAGATTGGACAAATGGTGTTTTCTGTCTCTCCAGAGAGTAGACACACTTGTTGCGAGCTTTGTGGAATGGTCTGAGGTTGTCTTCAGTTGGATTTGCCTTCCAGGAGGAGAATGCAAGTCGTTTTAAAGCAACTGCTTCACCACAGGGTTCAGCGTACCAAGAGCGGGAGGATGGGTAAAAGATAATTGAAGTGATGGGATGGAATCTGTGTGCAAGGGAGAGCAGGTTTCTGTGGAAGAATTTCGAAGCTGAATTAATATCAGCAGCAGTGGATGGATATCTGAGACCAGTCCTGATGCATAAAGAAATTTCTTTTTTTTAACCGCGAATATGTGAAGCGCAAATGTAGGAGCAGGTCACATGCTATGAACCGTGAGAACATTGGGTCCGCACATGTTGGGACCGCGAATGTGGATGTGGATGTCCGGCACCTCCGCGCATGTCCATGCTCGGCACGTACATCTCACCATCCAATGAGGTATTCCACCTCATGCATAGATGAATGCTTATGTTTTATCATCAAGATTTGTATTCCCAAAAAGTTAATTTAATCAGAACACAAAACCTTATGATCTTTTCTACCTTCATTAAACCCTCCATCTTCGTTTCCGGCTTATTGTGATTTCTCCCATCTCTCAACCTCTTGCTCCTGCTCGCTTTTTTTTTTTGTTTCATCCCTGGGTTTCCTTTTCTCCTGTTGCTGTGATCGAGCTTCTAACCAGCTTGTTAACGCCCTGTGTCCTCCTCCCCTTACTCTCTCATTCTTCGTCCAAGTGTCCCTCTGTCATGTCCCTCTACCCCGTTGTTGGTATGTTTCCCTCTTTTTCACGACATTCTGTCCTGTGTTCCATCTCTACCAAGCCTCAAAATTAGAGAAAAACAAACATTTGAATGTATTTTTGTTTTCATGAAAAATAAATAAATACCACGGTTAAGGCAGAACACGTGCGATCCTATAGTTCCCACCAACTGACCATAAAAGCCCATTGTTTGCAAGAACATGCTGGAAGATTCAAAATGTAAAAATTATTATCGGCCACATCATGCAAGGGGCAATTTTGGAGGGAAACACAACACGAACAATCGGCTAAGTTTGAAACGATTGAGCAATGTATTCCCGAGGACCATAGTGTTTTCATGTAAGAAACAAAAGAAAGCAGAAATAAAACCTCCACCCTACAAACCCCTAACCCAATACAAACAGTTTCCTAGCGACAGACAGAAACCTTCCCCACACTTAAACACCGTTACCAACGAACAGGAAAACCCCGAGATGTCTGCCAGGCATAAAATCGACAAAGTTCCTGCAATGTTAAACATCACTTAAAAAGTTAAAATTCTAACTTATGAAGGAATGGTCATGCTCACTTAAAAAGTTAAAATTCTAACTTATGAAGGAATAGTCATGTTATGCTCACTTAAAAAGTTAAAATTCTAACTTATGAAGGAATAGTCATGTTACGCTCACTTAAAAAGTTAAAATTCTAACTTATGAAAGAATGGTCATGTTACACTCACTTAAAAAGTTAAAATTCTAACTTATGAAGGAATGGTCATGTTACACTCACTTAAAAAGTTAAAATTCTAACTTATGAAGGAATAGTCATGTTACGCTCACTTAAAAAGTTAAAATTCTAACTTATGAAGGAATAGTCATGTTACGCTCACTTAAAAAGTTAAAATTCTAACTTATGAAAGAATGGTCATGTTACACTCACTTAAAAAGTTAAAATTCTAACTTATGAAGGAATGGTCATGTTACACTCACTTAAAAAGTTAAAATTCTAACTTATGAAAGAATGGTCATGTTACACTCACTTAAAAAGTTAAAATTCTAACTTATGAAAGAATGGTCATGTTACACTCACTTAAAAAGTTAAAATTCTAACTTATGAAGGAATGGTCATGTTACGCAATAATAAAATGGAAATAACCACAAAGGCATTCCAGCAGATTGAAAGATTTACTCATTAGCAGCAGCGGATTCAATTTATCGGAATAGTACTCAAAAGAAAAAAACCGTTTGCGAAATTTATCGGCACATGGAGGTACATACGTCACTAGTGTGTAGACCTTGTTGGGGTGGACGTATGTAACATGTCAGTGTGCAGACCTTGTTGGGGTAGACGTATGTAACATGTCAGTGTGCAAACCTTGTTGGGGTGGACGTATGTAACATGTCAGTGTGCAGACCTTGTTGGGATGGACGTATGTAACATGTCAGTGTGCAGACCTAGTTGGGATGGACGTATGTAACATGTCAGTGTGCAGACCTGGTTTGGATGGACGTATGTAATACGTCAGGGTCCAGACCTCGTTGGGGTGGAGATATGTAACACGTCATCAGTGTACGGACCATGTTGTACCAATGTACCATCATTAGGAATGTGGATTTATGCGCAAAAGCACATCCGTCACCTGTGTCACTGTTCACAGGCAGGTATGTCATCCTCTCAACACAGGTAAATTACACACTCACTGACTGGAATTATACCTACCGGAAGAGTTACTGGTATGTTTGTGAAGAATTTTCAAACAAACACAATCAGAAGGTATCGATTAACACAATGAAAAGGTTTCCAGAACCCGAGATTCGTAAACCCTTGTTTGTTATTTTTAAACCTTAAAAACACACCATTCCCTCTCCAGTTCAAATGGAGAATTCACCCCCTTAAACCATCCATCCACAACTCCATACCACCCCCCCCCCCCCCCCCACCACGAGCCCCACAAAATACCACCTGTTGCACATCTCCCCAATTGCTAAGCAACCTGGTATTCTCCGTGAGAAAAGTAAGTTTATTTGTTCAACACTAACAAGGGGACTGCTTAGTATTCGGACGCCTCATTTGTCCTCAAATCATTTCAAGAAAATAAAAAGTATTTGTTTTTGCAGATTATATTTGTATCATCTCTCTTAAAACATACTCTGAGACTCCGCTTTGAAAAACCATGTTTCACATTGCAATCCGCCATTGTTAAATTGGATTTCGTTGTGGGGAGCGAGGGGTTGGGGAGGAAGGGGAGGGCTGGGGTTAATGCAATCATCACACTAGAGACAATACAAGCCAGACAAGTCAATCACACAAACAAACTCCTTCCAGACACACAAACACTATGTAGCTCGTCCCATGCACAATTCAATTTGAGCCAATAACGCACAGTCGAGATTTTTAGGCACAAGAAACCATCACACAATTCAAACAAATAACAGAGAAAAGGTGAAGGAGATAACAAATTGCTTTGGGCACCATGGCACATTGTCAGTTATCACAAACTAGCAAGTTGCCCATGCCCGCACACGATTCTTAACGGGGTAGGGATGGATGGAGGCGGAGGTATGTAACATGGAGGATGGAGACGGCAAAAATGCAAATGACATCCTGCGTCATCGAGCCGGCAAGCCTGGAGCACCAATTCACATTTATTGCCACGTTTGATGCTATTTAAATGCTCGAATGGCAGCGAGCTGCTCCATTTGAAAATGTTTGCTCGATGTATGTTACTTTTTTATGCCAAGGGTGGTAATAAAAAAAATTGTATTGGCATCAAATCCTGTTGTGACCAATTGCAAATTAATAGTTGGATGACAATCTTGATTGTGAAGGATAGTGGTGATGAGGCTTTGCATTTTAAAATACGAGTGAGGTACCCGGGCTACGCATGTGTGGGAGGCCAGAAGCAAACAGGCAATGCAGATACGGCGAATGCTAAAGCATGAAACCAATAAATTCCACATTCCTGTAGCACCTTCAGTCGCACGTCAGACATGGGCAGCAAGTTCGTGAAGGACTTCCATGAAAAACGTATCCGTTAGCAAACAAATGGGTACGGTCACGTATAGAAACATCGATCATGGGTCTGTGGCGAATCTGCATATGGCGATCCGCGAAGTTCACGTTCAGAAAGTAGAAACCATCACGGCATGTCATCATTTACTTGAACTCGATATCTCTTTTTTCATTCCAAACAACATAACTCCAATCACAAATTAATCACAAAATAAACTTTTAACAACATTGTTAATGTTTCCTTCATTGTAAAAACTACCAAGTCAACAGTTAAAAGGATTTTGAGCCGATAGGTGTTACGGCCTTGGCAAGATCGATGGAGACAGCGATCTGTTACCTTATACACCGCCCAAATAGCTATGTGGAATTCTCTCATGTAGAGATTAAACCCACGCCATTTAAACTTTGGCCGAGGTAATTATTTACTTTTAATGATGTTTATATACGAATCAAAAAGAAGATAATTGGTTTTGGGTCGTCCTTTCCGCATATCTCATGGGATTGTGAGTTGGAGAGACAGCCGTGATGGCGGGGAGGGGGTTGACATTCTATCAAGCAGGGATTCAACCCATGTCCTTATAAAAGGTCTTTGTCTGAGGTCACCGAGTCTGATCGGTGCAGCCGATCGGTGCAGCCGTTTGTGCGGCACCCGGGAAAATAACGTTATGCAGGAGTCCAAACCTGAAAATGCTGGAGGCCAAAGCTGAAATTGGAAAAACAATATAGCCGTTTTTACTCCAGGAGATCCCAGGATTACCCACCAAAAATATTGTTGCGGATATGAGATTGGCATCCATCCATATCCGCTTGTAAATATTCCCCTATTTCCCCAATACTTCCCAACTATCCCCAATCCCCCATTCCCTAGTCCCATTTTCTGTAAACAACACTCTGTAGACCCGACCTCCCCCTATTTCCCCCATTAAATGTCGCATCCAGGTCCACCGCATCTCACGTAGACAACTATAGGACATCTTGCTAGTTATTCTTAGTCTATGTCAGTTAAGGACTCGTTTCCATTAATTCTGACTTCGTTGCACCAGAATGTGATTGTATGGCACCGTTAGGAAGTTTAGGACCTCCCAATACCTCCCCGCAGCTCTTCCTCACGGCTCAGCAACAACAACAGCAACAGCAACAACAACAACAGCGGCGGCGGCGCGGGGAGTGTGCGTCCTCACTCCGGCTTGGTTGGTGGGGGGTGTTGGGAGGGCACCATGCCTTTCCAACGAGCCGCCATCGACCATGTGCTCGACGGGGTTACCAAGTAGGGGCTCGCTGTCAGCTCCTCGTCAGGGGCGGAGCCCGGTAACCCCCGCACCCAATAGAAGCGGCGGACCGATCCCATCTGGGGCGGAGCCAACGAGCCGAGGGCGTGTCACTCCCCGCTGAGCATGCGCAGGAAGTGGGAGGTGACGTCAGATGCGCCCTCAGCTTGGACAGAGAAGGACGCCACCTCCGAGCGCTGTGACACCTCCCCGCATCTCTGGACTGGACCGTGCTTGATTCTGTCCTTGAGCCAAGGTGCACCTTGTGCTATCGACTGCCTGTCCTTCCCTGCCATCAATCCCTGTGTAAGTCAGTCTTGTTCCGTTTGTCTGTGGTCTGTCTGGGATAGATAAGATTGTGTCTAAGTGCCTATCTCTTCTGTGTCTTTACCTCATTGCCTTGTAATCTACCCCTTTTCTCCCCCACTAATTATATCCTCCTCCAGAGGTCTTGAGAACTGTACCCCTTGCGTCGTTTCATTTATCCCAGTCGTTGTGTCCTTTCCTTCATTGATTTAGCGTAGCGCGATTTGGCCAACGTTCGAGTGGAATCGGGTGAGTTGGGGGTAATCGGGTAAACTGTGCGAACACGGCGGCCATTCCGCTCGGCCCATCATAACATCTTAAGCCGTGTCCGTAACAATTGGTGTCGAGGAGTGAGATCGGACCCGAAGCGTGCTTAACGCGCTCAAAATTACAAGTAACAGAAATTTGTTTTGTTGTAAAAAAAAACCCGAATTTTGAAAGTCGCGCTATGGCAGATCAAGACGGCTGGGTTCCGGTAGAGGAGAGTGAGGCAGGGTCGATCCAGGACCAAATTGAGGGACATGAGGAGAGCGAAGCAGTGAGGGCGGCAGGTTTGCAAAATGGCGTCCTCGCGCACGAGGCTTCAGGCGCGCAAAGTGGCGTCCTCGCGCACGTGGGTGTAGCGGCACCAAATTTTGCCGCGCCCGTGACCGTAGTAGCGGCCGCAGCACCAATGAACTGGGGCCTATTCATGCAGCAGATGCAGGCCTTCATGGTCAAGGCGGATGAGGAGAGGGAGGAGAACAGGGGGATGAGAAACCAAATTTTAGGAATGGGGAATCGGATGGATGCTCAGAGTGAGCAAATGAGGGCTGATAGTGAGCAAATGAGGGCTGATAGTGAGCGATTGGGTGAGCGATTGGAGGGCCAAATGGGGGTAATGAGGGACGAAGCGAGGGGTACCGGTGAGGCATTAGACAATGGGATAAAAGAGGTAAAGAATGGGTTAACGGGGGTAGAAAACAGAATGGCCGCTCAAGAGAATCAAATGGAAGGGATGAGAAAGGGGTTAGAGGGGTTAGAAAACAGTATGGAAGGCAAATTGAGGGACATGAGGGACCAAGCGGAAAGGGAAGTTAAAAAAATGGGGCAGCAGATAGAGGGGGTCAGAATGGGGGTAGAAACTAAATTGGATGCTCACAGGGAGGAAATGGAGCAGATGAGGGTGGCATCTGGGCAGGAGATGCAAGTGATGGGAGAGGAGATCAGAAGAGGTGTGAGTGAGGAGGTCGGAGGAGTGCGCGAGGAGGTGAGGCACTGTAAGGAGCGCATGGAGAAGGAGGTGAGAAAGGGGACTGTAAAATTGCAAGGTGGTATAGAGGAGTTGACGCTGGAAGTGGAACAGCTGACGGAGGGACAAAAAGAACTAACGGAGCAGGTTCAAAGGAACACTGCGGTACTAGGAGGGTTAAGAGCGACACAAAACGACATAAAAAATGACTTAATAGCGACACAGAAGCAATGTCAGATGGTACGTGAGGGACTGACAACGAGGTTGGACGAGGTGACAGAGGTAATGGAGACGAAGGACCGGCAGGTGAGGACGCACATGGAAACGGTCAAGGTAGCCTTAGAGGACGAACTTGAGGAGACGCACCGGGAAATAAAAGAGGTGAAGCAGAAATTAGAAGAAGTGGAAGAAGGGGTGAGCGAAATTAAGAAGCGACGGAGAGGGGATAAGAAAGAGATAAAAGAGGAGGTAAAAGAATTGGTCCAAAGTCTGTGTTCGGATCGTGATGATGTGCTCATTAACCGGATGAGGGATTCGCAGGTGATGGAGGAGAAGCGAAGAGAAAGAGGACCCGGTGTAAGTGGTGACCAATATGGTCGTGCGTATGATGCGCCAGGTGATTTAATAAGCTTGGGGGTCGAGATGGACCCGGGTGTTCGTGAGAGGCCGTTGGTGAAGTGTGCGACAGGTCTGGTGTGCGAAAAAGGAGGTGTGCGAGAAAGTCCGACTCTGGGGTGTGTGAGGAAAAAGTGCGTGCCAAGGAGTGAGGGTGCTGTCGAGAGTGAGTCGGTCGTAGCGCGTGTGCGAGGGAGCACATGGAAGCGCGTAGTGAGGAGTGTTACGGAGGGTGTAAAGGGAGAATGCACGCCTGTGGTGAGTGTTACAGAGGATGTAATGGGAGAGGGTGTGCGAGAAAGATGTGTAACGGACAGGTGCATGAGGAAAGACTGCGCTGTCGAGAGTAAGGGTGAGTGCGCGACCGAGAGTGGAGGTGAGAGTAGTGAGAGTGACATGGAGCGTGAGTTAGTTGTGACAGGTGAGCGAGGATGTACACCTGGAATGGAAGGATGCACACCTGGAATGGTAGAGCGTGTGTGGGAATGCACACTTGAGTTGGTCGTGAGGCACGTGGTTGGGTGTGCGAGTGAAAGCACACCTGTGATTGTCACAGAGGAGGTGACCGAGGAAGGGGCGCGAAGAGGTGTGTTGGTGAGGTGTGCGAACAACGAATGTGTGCCAAAGTGTTCGGTGGTCAGGTGTGTGACCAAGGCTGTGAGTGGAATGAGTGTACCGAGGTGTGTAAGGAAAGGTACGAGGAGCATGGGAACAGCTGGAGGTATGAGCAAGAAAGGGGTAGCGTATGCGTGTAAGCATGCAGGTGAAGCATCGACGGTAACCGGGTTAGCGGTAAGAGCGACTTTTAGCCGAATCGGGCCCTCGGTGCGTGCCGGGCTTCGCGTGCCGCGAGAACCAGCGGGGATCCGAGCCACGGCGGGTTCGAAAGGACCGCCGTACGCGATCCACGCTGGGCCTCGCTTTGAACGGCCGCGTCCGTGCTCCACGAGGCGGAGCGGGCAGCCCGATAGGAAGGGTCGTCATGGCGACCACTTTTTGTTGAGGCATTCCGGCAGGTCGAGATCGGGCCATGGGATGGCTCCGTGCCGAGATGGTGCGTGGGACCTCGGCCCGGGTAAACCTCCTTCCCTGCACCGAATGCGGGACGTATCCAGCCGCTGGCACCAAACAACCCGCATTCATGGCTTGGCTGTACGAAGCCGAGCTTTAGAAGGGAATTGGCACACCGAGAGGATCTAATAAGTAGACGGATGATGATAATAGTGATAGTGGTTTTGATACGAAATTTAGAATAGTGAATAGAATTGGCAGTAAATAGAAAATGTTTGATTTGTGGAATTTGGATGTGCAAAATTGATAGTGGGACCTCCCCGATGTGGAGGGATGGCAAATCCACCATCCCTCACAGCAAGGGGTGGGGGCAGATGCGCTATAGATAATTATGGGGTGTATGGCAGTGAAAACTAGCCCGGGTGGGTTAGGATATTGTGTGTAGGGATCTAGCGAAGATGACATTAGGTAACGTTAAGGTTAGTTAGTGACAAGGATACCTGTAGAGGGGACGCAGGTAGATTAGAGTGGATGATAATGACGAGGGAGCGCAATAGTTTTAAGGGACGACTGGGAAGCGCAAGTTTCAGAGGGGAGTAGTTAGGTGAGATGATGCTGTGTGAGAACTGGACAGGTGTGTGGAGCAGTGTATGAGTAGTGAGTGTTGTGGATCAGCGCAAATGCGCTTGGGGGAGAGAAGGGTGCAGGCGGCACCAAGTACGAGAGCACAGGTGTGCAAGTACAGGTGTGTGGAATACATGGAGTATTGGAATGAGTGGTGTGGAGAGAGTTGGAGTAAGTGGTACGGAGTGGTGTGCATGGTGCGAAGGTGTGGATGGGGGAAGAGTGGACCCCTTTCACGAGTACCCGGGGCGGGTAGTGTAAGTGTTAGGTAGAGGGTATAGGTAAATTGTGGTTGGATATTGGCATTTGTGGTGCGGTTGCAGAATGGTATTGTGGATGGGTGCATTAGTGTTGTGGAAATGGCTGGGCGTGTAGCCTGTTAGTGTGTGTAGTTGGTTTGGGCACTCCACCACTGTGAGGATGTCGGCCAGGTGAGGCCGCAGGTGGGCTCTGGGAGCCGTTAGTGTCAGTGGGTGCCTGAGGATCCTGGGTGTGGATCGGGCAGCCCGTGCCAGAGAGGGCACTGAGGGGGTGAGAGTGCGAGAGGGCCTTCCCCAGTTAGTTAGGTTAGGGTGAGGAGCAGGTAAGCTCGGGTGGCAACTACAGTGGTGGAGGTGTGCAGGTGGGTAGACCTGCTGGGAGAGCTACACGTCACAGCCCAGAAATTGTGCGAGGGCACCGGGAGATGAATCGGGGGAGTGAGACCCCAAATTGAGAAGCACCACAGTTCGGTCAATGGGAATTGGTTTTCAGAACCCATAGTGTAAGTTGGCCAATGGATTGGCAGGGAGAGACCCCGGGTAATGTAAAGTTGTTAAAGTCATTTAGGAGATAGTTAGGATTGATGAACCTGTCGCACCATACGCAGCCACTTACGTGAGGTGGTGATGATGACTCCACACCTGTGTTCCTTTGTTCTGTGTTGCAGGAAATGAGAATTGCTGTTTGGATTTGTGAGACACATCATGACGTGGATGAGACATTGGGGTGATTCCATCTCTCCCTCCCTAGGAGGGACTGATGATGAATTGGTGATGGCAAATTTTGATGTTGAGATTTGGAAATGGCAAATTTGATTGGTTAGGAGGGAGAGAAGACTAATTTGGTTTATGGGAGGAACGGGGAAGACAGTAGGGACGTTTGTTGATGTGTAAAGTAGATGTTTATGGGTAGTGTTGTGTTTTGTGGATACAGTAAGGGGTAAGGGAGGGGCAATGTAGGTTACCTGGTGGGGGGGGGGCGTACGGTAGGAACGTACCTGTCTCACCTGGTTCCCATGTGCCCCCAGTGTGCATTACCTTGTATTGCGTGCACTTTTGCACCCTTACCACCTTACTCACTTGTCTTATTTTGTCTCCCACCTCCGAGGATCTGGCTTTGGGGCAGAGAGAGAGGAGAGAGAGGTGCTGGTTCCACAGTTGTGGGCCTGTACTTCCGCTGCTTGCTGCCTGGATCGATACACCATATGGACCGCAATTTTTGTGGCCGCCCACAATGGACCGCAGTTCTTTTGCGGGCAAGCACCACCCGTTGATGGACCTCTGGGTCAACGTGGCACCTATGCCATACAGGTGAACCACTTATAGTTGGCCCCCCTGACGGCCACAATTTAGAAATGGACGCGGTTGGCGCCTTTCTTTATTTTTAAAGAAGCCAGAAGGCCAAGTGCACTTCAAGAAGGCAAGACCAGCGGCAGAACATCGGCCGGCTGCGACACCACCGGTGACCATGGACACTTGATTGTGCTTTTGTTTTTACTGAACACTTTATTGGTGCACCGGATGGTGCTGACTGTGTGTATGGGGTGGTGCTTTTGGTGCTTGGACGGGGTGCTCTGCACAGTATTAAAGGCCGTAGGGCCACAGGGCACTCGTGGGTTGGTGTATCGATGCTGGCATGCGTGCTCTCTCTCTATGCATAACATCTGCATGTGTTCCTCAAAGAACAGGTCCTGGATCGTAGTGTAAATATCAGTGTAGTCTTGTGTACATGATGCTCCCTACCGGCTGTATGTTTAGTTTGAGGATGCTTTCCGCGATTCGGTTATCCTGTGGGTGTGTTTCTGTGAGGAGAAGGGTGCAACGTCGCAGGGGGACATATTTACTCATTTGTGAACATCTGTAGAACTGTCGCACTCAGGGTTGAGTTAATAGTAGAGGGAACTACATCTGAGTGCCACACTAAAGTAAGTAAAAATTTATCGGATCGGGACGCCCCGAGGTAGAGAAGGGTGCAATGTTGCGGATATGAGATTGGCATCCATCCATATCCGCTTGTAAATATTCCCCTATTTCCCCAATACTTCCCAACTATCCCCAATCCCCCATTCCCTAGTCCCATTTTCTGTAAACAACACTCTGTAGACCCGACCTCCCCCTATTTCCCCCATTAAATGTCGCATCCAGGTCCACCGCATCTCACGTAGACAACTATAGGACATCTTGCTAGTTATTCTTAGTCTATGTCAGTTAAGGACTCGTTTCCATTAATTCTGACTCTTCGTTGCACCAGAATGTGATTGTATGGCACCGTTAGGAAGTTTAGGACCTCCCAATACCTCCCCGCAGCTCTTCCTCACGGTTCAGCAACAACAACAGCAACAGCAACAACAACAACAGCAGCGGCGGCACGGGGAGTGTGCGTCCTCACTCCGGCTTGGTTGGTGGGGGGTGTTGGGAGGGCACCATGCCTTTCCAACGAGCCGCCATCGACCATGTGCTCGACGGGGTTACCAAGTAGGGGCTCGCTGTCAGCTCATCAGGGGCGGAGCCCGGTAACCCCCGCACCCAATAGAAGCGGCGGACCGATCCCATCTGGGGCGGAGCCAACGAGCCGAGGGCGTGTCACTCCCCGCTGAGCATGCGCAGGAAGTGGGAGGTGACGTCAGATGCGCCCTCAGCTTGGACAGAGAAGGACGCCACCTCCGAGCGCTGTGACACCTCCCCGCATCTCTGGACTGGACCGTGCTTGATTCTGTCCCTGAGCCAAGGTGCACCTTGTGCTATCGACTGCCTGTCCTTCCCTGCCATCAATGTCAGTCTTGTTCCGTTTGTCTGTGGTCTGTCTGGGATAGATAAGATTGTGTCTAAGTGCCTATCTCTTCTGTGTCTTTACCTCATTGCCTTGTAATCTACCCCTTTTCTCCCCCACTAATTATATCCTCCTCCGGAGGTCTTGAGAACTGTACCCCTTGCGTCGTTTCATTTATCCCAGTCGTTGTGTCCTTTCCTTCATTGATTTAGCGTAGTGCGATTTGGCCAACGTTCGAGTGGAATCGGGTGAGTTGGGGGTAATCGGGTAAACTGTGCGAACACGGCGGCCATTCCGCTCGGCCCATCATAACATCTTAAGCCGTGTCCGTAACAATATCATTGCGATCGATTCAGCCGTTTTTGCGGTACCTTCAAACAGACGGACAGACAGACGGATGGACGAACATTTGGTGAATTATAGTAAGATAAACCACGTATAACACGAGGGCACCATACTGTAAACACAAACAAAAACAAGACCGGTCGTCTAACAACGGTGTAGCTGGGCTTGGATCTGGTATCCCCCCTCCCCCATCCCCCCCTCCCTCCCCACCTCCCCGTCATGTCACCAGATCCTCAGCTCTGATTGGTGGACATTCGTGAGGGACAAACATACATACACCGGATGGACAAACACCGTTTCCAGATGGCATTGTCCTATGGGCTTTGCTATAAAAATATGGCTGCTGAACCATGTGACCGATGACATCGTCAATCTTTTTTTTCCTCGACCAATTTATCCCTAGATCACGCCCGATAAATTTGATACTGATCGGATCAAGTGTTCTACAAAAATTATTTCCCATGGGGAGTACTTTGCAATGAGCCACTTTTCATTATTTTGTTTTTTTCCATGGAGTGGATTCAGAGATAGAGGTCGTCCAATTCAGAGATGGGCGCCATGTACTGTTTCAATTTTGATGATTTGCCTGTGATATGATTCAACGGATGTTTATATGAATCATTTAAAATAAAAAAAAGCCTTCAATTTCTGATATTTTGCCTTTTCATTTGGGCCTCCCAATTGTTGGATGACCTGCGCTGAGAGCCTGTGTTTCCCGTGCATGGACGCGGGGCCTGTGATGATCACCGACGGGGTTCAAGATCCGCTCAGGGCCAAGTTCCTAAACACACATTTTTACTTTCAGTTATTTTTCCCCTTGTGCGTATACGGGTCCGTATGGGAGCGCTCCATTTAGGAATATTAGGTTATTTTGCATTTTCTTGTTTTCCTGCATTTATTTTTATTAAACCATTGTTTATTGCATTTGAATTCCGAGTCGGGTTGAGTTGATCATCGGGTTCCAAGACGTCCAGTGGGATCCGTACAGGTAAGAGCTTCGCTGCCCTCTGCCCCCACGCGCATTAACTCCACCATAGTTGGATTGAAAGCCTCGGAGCATAAAGCTCGTTCGGCTATCCGTCCCCAGGGGGTGTTAACCCTGGGAACACGGCAACCTCTATATACAACGGTTGGTTGCATTTAGCTTTGTACATTGCCTCGTTTGTAAATCCCCCCCCCCCCCCCCCCCTCTGTGCCATTTATTTGAAATATACATATAAACCTGACTTGGCCTCTTGGGTAAATTTTGGCTGGCCTGGTTCTCCTGGGGTGATTAAGACCATTGAGGGCCAATTGACTACGGTGAGTCAACACCGTACATCGATTAGCAGTCAGGCTTGCTCGGCCTAATTTGCATACGATGAGGCACCTCATCGGTGTGATCTTCGATGGATTCGGACAGTATTGTGGCTTTTAGACATGTGATCCGGCGAGGAAGACCCCAGAGCAATTGAATGTTGCGGTATTGTTGATACGATGCGTCGGACTCGTACAGGCAACCAACGACGGTTACAATATATTCAGTCATGTTCAATCGAGACCGACTCGGTGCAAGAGCTCCTCCTCAGAATATAATTTGAGCTACTCCATTAAATCGAGCAGCCTGTCCCCAGAAACATGTTGGTGGCAGGTAATCAAATTAAGAGGATAAATCACCGAAACTCATTCGGCAAAATTGCAGAGAGGTCTGGGTGGTTTGGTTCCCACGAAGACAAAGCATCTCCATGGCTTTCTTTAATCACATCTCATGAGCAGGTTATAATCCCATGCACATAACATTCATGTCTGGCTAAAAGAAACACTGCTTGTGAACGATTCAACTGTAAGCCGGCAAGAATCATTAAGCGATGACCAGCAAACGTCACACTGAAAAACGACATGAAAAATCAAAACGTGTTCAGACAAGAACGGCACTCAGTAGAGAGCATATCTCGATTCGGATCTTCACCAAAATCGAATCGATTCTTCCTTGTCAGACACCCAACCTGTCCAACAAGTTTCGTCCAAATACATCCATAACTTTTTGAGATATCCTGCTATGTATCGTTTTTGGCCCTATCACCCAATGGTGAAGAATCACTTTAAAAATTAAATAATTCTCATATCCGAATCCATGTTCAGATCTTCACCAAAATCGAATCGAATCGTCCTTGTCAGACACCCAGGCTGTCCACCAAGTTTCGTCCAAATCCGTCTACACCTTTTTGAGATATCCTGCTATGTATCGTGTTTGGCCCTATCACCCAATGATGAAGAATCACTTAAAAAATTAAATAATTCTCATATCCGAATCCATGTTCAGATCTTCACCAAAATCGAATCGAATCGTCCTTGTCAGACACCCAACCTGTCCACCAAGTTTCGTCCAAATCCCTCTACACCTTTTTGAGATATCCTGCTATGTATCGTTTTTGGCCCGATCTCCCAATGGTGAAGAATCACTTAAAAAATTAAATAATTCTCATATCCGAATCCATGTTCAGATCTTTACCAAAATCGAATCGATTCTTCCTTGTCAGACACCCAACCTGTCCACCAAGTTTCATCCAAATCCGTCCACAACATTTTGAGATATCCTGCTATGTATCGTTTTTGGCCATATCTCTCAATGGTGAAGAATCACTTAAAAAATTAAATAATTCTCATATCCGAATCCATGTTCAGATCTTCACCAAAATCGAATCGATTCGTCCTTGTCAGACACCCAACCTGTCCACCAAGTTTCATCCAAGTCCGTCAACAACCTTTTGAGATATCCTGCTATGTATCGTTTTTGGCCCGATCTCCCAATGGTGAAGAATCACTATAAAAATTCTAGTCGCCGAATCTGGATGTTCACCAAAATCTATTTAGTCCTCGTCACATACACTATATCTCTGCCAAATTTCGTCCGAATCCGTAAACAACTTTTTGAGATATTTTGTTCACAAACGGACACAGACAGGGGTGAAAACATAACCTTCATCCACCTGTGGTGGCAGAGGTAATAAAAACATAAACAAGCCAAATGAATGAATAAAAACAAACATCGGAGGCCAAATTGCACACAAACACGTCAAGTCATGAGATGGAGTTTAACCGCCACATGCATCAAATGCTGGTGGTGGCCCCGGTCAACAACAAACACCGTGTTATATTAAATAATAAATAAAATGGAAGCACAGCAATGGCACTGCCAATTACTTACCAAGACCAGGACATGTTCTCAGGTCGAATTCCCAATTAGGTAAGGACAGGGACACATCATCGGGTCTATTGTCTCTCCCTGTCGTACAACACCTCACGGGTACATCACGTAGGCCGATCTGCTTGCGATTGCCCAATGAACTGTAATGTTCTTCTTCCTCTTCTTCTTCTTCTTCTTCTTCAACGATCACAATTGTTCCTGCACGTTCTTGTGGTGTTGGCCGTGGCATGATTTTGGCCCGAGTCTTTCACGAACTGGCTGTGCAGGCTTGACGTTCAACTAAGATTAGGGTGATTAAATTTGTAATTTGTCCATGGTGATTGCGATAGCTCACTTACATTTTGCGAAGGACACAGCAGGGTCTTTAACGGTAGAGTAGGCAAACACCACAGTTGGCCTTTAAAACGTTCCACACTTAGCAATGTCATAATGACTTTTTCAGCCTCCTCTTAAATATTCATCATCGCCAGCTTGCAATATCAGCATAAAAGCTCAAACGAGTGAACAAGCAGTTTACGGGAAGGTTAACATATGGGAAACAATCTCTGCAATTCACACGAATACTTACCCCGTCTCTTTGGTTACGATGATAAACCTGCACAGATCGGTCGTCGACCTCCTCTTAACCATCACCACCACTGCAGATGGCTCTCACGGAGTCATCAAAACCTAAGGAAATAGGAAAGCAGATCATACAACTGGTAAACATCTTGGGACACGTGATCACATTGTGTCCAAGTTGCTCGGTTGGAACAAAAAAAAAAAGAAGCCTTTTTGTTCCCGAGCCGGAATGCCTGCAGCGAAACTCCTGGTAACAGCAAAGGAACTTCTGGAGAAATCACGCGCCTTCGGTGTGACTGCGATCGGTTCGTTAAATCTCGGGCAACACACAAGAGCCTTTGACTTGACATCATCTCACCAGGACGACAACGATAAACAAAGAAAGCAATCATGCAACAACCACAATGCACTTTACTTGCTCACAAGCTGCATAGTCATGACCACTCTAGCAAGACCAATCCAGCCCAAAGAGCACCACATGATAACTAAACAACCACCAATGACAACAATAGGACAATTTGGCAGACAACCAATCGTACGAATTAATCACATTCAGAAAACAAATACTGTATTTTGGTCACCAGCAACGGTACCCGCCCTATGGGCGGGGCTTCAATTGGGAGGCCCAAATGAAAAGGCAAAATATCAGACATTGAAGGCTTTTTTATTTTAAACGATTCATATAAACATCCGTTGAATCATATCACAGGCAAATCATCAAAATCGAAACAGTACATGGCACCCATTTTGAAAAAAGATTGAATTCTGCAAAACGGAAGCGGCCGCTACACGTCTTTCTCAGTCGCACGTTTATGTGTGAAGAGTGCGCGCCGAATCTGTAACACAGAAGCGGCCGCTACACCTGTTTCTCAGTCGCTTTGCACACGCTGCCGTGTTACTTCGGAGCCGCATGTGTATATAGGAAGAGTTCGTCAGGAGTCGATCTACTCTCTCCTGGTACGTAGAATAAACAGTATTTGTAGAATTTCAACAAAAGCCACATCACTGTTCATATCGGTAAATATTATTCCATCCTGTTTGGAAAAAATGTAAAATTGGAAAATATAGCTTATTTTACTCCCAGGGGTCCCAGGAATACCCACCCAAAATATCGTTGCGATCGGTTCAGCCGTTTTTGCGGTACCTTCGAACGGACGGACGGCCATTGGGTGAATTATAGCAAGATATATATATATATATATGAATGAATGAACGTTTTAAGGCCATTTTTCCCCGCTTGAGCGGGGGTTAGCGGGGTTATACATATACATTATACATATACACAATGCATTCAGAAAGTATTCAGAACCCTTCACTTTTTTCACATTTTGTTATGTTGCAGCCTTATGCTGAAATCGTTTAAATTCATTTTTTCCCTCATCAATCTACACTCAATACCCCATAATGACAAAGAGAAAACAGGATTTTAGAAAGTTTTGCAAATTTATTAAAAATAAAAAACTGAAATATCACATTTACATAAGTATTCAGACCCTTTGCTATGACACTTGAAATTTAGCTCAGGTGCCTCCCATTTCTCTTGATCATCTTTGAGATGTTGTTGGCTTAGCGGTTAGGGTACCAGCTTGGGATCCTAGGATCCTGGGTTTGAATCCCGGTCGATCGCTGAATTAACGCCAGGGGGGTTGACTCAGCCTGTCATCCTTCCGAGGTCGGCTAATTGAGTACCAGTTCACTGGTAATTCCCTGTTTGTCGTAAAAGGCGACAAAAAGGGTTGGCGTCAGGAAGAAGCTGTAAAACATTGCTTCAAAAAGGGGACCAAAAAACAACAACAACCACGGTGCCCGAAAAAGGCCAACCCCCGCTTTGCTGGGAAAAATGGCCTCTAAAGGTGGTTATTTATCTTTGAGATGTTTCTACACCTTGATTGGAGTCCACCCGTGGTAAATTCAATTGATTGGACATGATTTGGAAAGGCACACACCTGTCTATATAAGGTCTCACAGGTGACAATGCATATCAGAGCAAAAATCAAGCCATGAGGTCGAAGGAACTGCCTGCAGAGCTCAGAGACAGGATTGTGTCGAGGCACAGATCTGGGGAAGCCGACAAAAAAAATCTCTGCTGCATTGAAGGTTCCCAAGAGCTCAGTGGCCTCCATAATTCTTAAATGGAAGAAGTTTGGAACAACCAGGACTCTTCCTTGAGCTGGCCGCCCGGCCAAACTGAGCAATCGGGGGAGAAGGGCCTTGGTAATAGAGGTGACCAAGAACCCGATGGTCACTCTGGCTGAGCTCCAGAGATCCTGTGTGGAGATGGGAGAAACTTCCAGAAGGACAACCATCACTGCAACACTCAACCGATCTGGGCTTTATGGCAGAGTGGCCAGACGGAAGCCAAACAGTTCAATCTTGGTTTCATCAGACCACAGAATCTTGTTTCTCACAGTCTGAGAGTCCTTTAGGTGCTTTTTTGCAAACTCCAAGCGGGCTTTCACGTGTCTTTCACCGAGGAGAGGCTGTAATCGCTGCCAAAGGTGCTTCAACTAAGTACTGAGTTAAGGGTCTGAATACTTATGTCAATGTGATATTTCAGTTTTTTCTTTTTAATAAATTTGCAAAACTTTCTAAAATCCTGTTTTCTCTGTCATTATGGGGTATTGAGTGTAGATTGATGAGGGAAAAAATGAATTTAAACGATTTCAGCATAAGGCTGCAACATAAAAAATGTGAAAAAAGTGAAGGGGTCTGAATACTTTCTGAATGCACTGTGTATATATATATATATATATATATACATACATACATACATACATACATACACACACACACACACACACACACACACACACACACACACACACACACACACACACACACACACACACACACACACACACACACACACACACACACACACACACACAAAAGGAATACCTGGGAAAAGAAATAAATAAACTGTAAAACAGGCTGGCCTTTGTGGTCTCCAAAAGTCCAAAGTTTAAAGGAAAATGTGTTTATGACCATTTAATCTGAAATGGCTACGATTTCAGAGCTCAGGGTTCGTGTTCCCAAGTCGAACCTGTGTGGTTCAAAGTTAAATAATACAACACAGGGTCCAAAACTGCTGTGAAGTGAACGATTCTGTGAAGAGGGATTCATAAAGAGCAAGTACAGCAATCGGTCGAGGGATTCATATAGAACTACAGCAGCACTCGGTGGAGGGATTCATATAGAACTAGAACGGGCACTCGGTAGAGCGCATACCTTCGCCGCAGCTACTTTTGTTGCCAAAATAAAAGACTACAAGATCTGTGTAGCAAAGCCACACCTACGATTGCGTTATAGTGATGACGTCCTGGATGGACATCTTCTTCTTCAGTCGCTCATAACTTTGAGTGAAATACGATCGAGTTAAAAATAGTCAGAATTTGAGCAAATCTGTTTCCCAAAATCTAATCAAATGTGTCCCGTATAATAACCAATCATCCCACCAAATTTCATGCAATTCGGTTGAATACTTTTTGAGTTATGCGATTAACATACACACACACAGACATACAAATAAATACACAGCGATCAAAACATAACCTTCCGCTTTTGCGAAGGTAACTAGAGCAGCACTCGGTAGTGGGATTCATACAGAATTAGAGTAGCACTCGGTCGTGGGATTCATACAGAATTAGAGCAGCACTCGGTCGTGGGATTCATACAGAATTAGAGCAGCACTCGGTAGTGGGATTCATACAGAATTAGAGCAGCACTCGGTAGTGGGATTCATACAGAATTAGAGCAGCACTCGGTCGTGGGATTCATACAGAATTAGAGCAGCACTCGGTAGTGGGATTCATACAGAATTAGAGCAGCACTCGGTCGTGGGATTCATACAGAATTAGAGCAGCACTCGGTAGTGGGATTCATATAGAATTAGAGCAGCACTCGGTCGTGGGATTCATACAGAATTAGAGCAGCACTCGGTCGTGGGATTCATACAGAATTAGAGCAGCACTCGGTAGTGGGATTCATACAGAATTAGAGCAGCACTCGGTCGTGGGATTCATACAGAATTAGAGCAGCACTCGGTAGTGGGATTCATACAGAATTAGAGCAGCACTCGGTCGTGGGATTCATACAGAATTAGAGCAGCACTCGGTAGTGGGATTCATATAGAATTAGAGCAGCACTCGGTCGTGGGATTCATATAGACACGAGAGCAGCACTCGGTAGTGGGATTCATATAGAATTAGAGCAGCACTCGGTAGTGGGATTCATATAGAATTAGAGCAGCACTCGGTAGTGGGATTCATATAGAATTAGAGCAGCACTCGGTCGTGGGATTCATACAGAATTAGAGCAGCACTCGGTAGTGGGATTCATATAGAATTAGAGCAGCACTCGGTCGTGGGATTCATACAGAATTAGAGCAGAACTCGGTCGTGGGATTCATACAGAATTAGAGCAGCACTCGGTAGTGGGATTCATACAGAACTAGAGCAGCACTCGGTAGTGGGATTCATATAGAACTAGAGCAGCACTCGGTAGTGGGATTCATACAGAATTAGAGCAGCACTCGGTCGTGGGATTCATACAGAATTAGAGCAGCACTCGGTAGTGGGATTCATACAGAATTAGAGCAGCACTCGGTAGTGGGATTCATACAGAATTAGAGCAGCACTCGGTAGTGGGATTCATACAGAATTAGAGCAGCACTCGGTAGTGGGATTCATATAGACACGAGAGCAGAACTCGGTAGTGGGATTCATATAGAATTAGAGCAGCACTCGGTAGTGGGATTCATATAGACACGAGAGCAGCACTCGGTAGTGGGATTCATATAGAATTAGAGCAACCCTCGGTTGTGGGATTCATATAGAATTAGAGCAGCACTCGGTAGTGGGATTCATACAGAATTAGAGCAGCACTCGGTAGTGGGATTCATACAGAATTAGAGCAGCACTCGGTCGTGGGATTCATATAGACACGAGAGCAACCCTCGGTTGTGGAATTCATATAGAATGAGAGCAAACCTCGGTAGTGGGATTCATATAGAATTAGAGCAGCACTCGGTAGTGGGATTCATATAGAATTAGAGCAAACCTCGGGAGAGGGATTCATATAAAATTAGAGCAGAACTCGGTAGGGGATTCATATAGAACTAGAGCAGCACTCGTGAGAGGGATTCATGTAGAATTAGAGCAGAACGCGGTGGAGGGATTCATATAGATTTGGAGCAGAACTCGGTGGAGGGATTCATATATAATTAGAGCAGAACTCGGTACGGGGATTCATATAAAATTAGAGCAGCATTCGGTAGTGGGATTCATATAGAATTAGAGCAAACCTCAGGAGAGGGATTCATATTAAATTAGAGCAGAACTCGGTAGGGGATTCAAATAGAATTAAAGCAGAACGCGGTGGAGGGATTCATACAGATTTCGAGCAGAACTCGGTGGAGGGATTCATACAGAATTAAAGCAGAACTCGGTGGAGGGATTCATATAGATTTCGAGCAGAACTCGGAGGGATTTATATAGATTTGGAGCAGAACTCAGTGGAGGGATTCATACAGATTTGGAGCAGAACTCGGTGGAGGGATTCATATAGATTTGGAGCAGAACTCGGTGGAGGGATTCATATAGATTTGGAGCAGAACTCGGTGGAGGGATTCATATAGATTTGGAGCAGAACTCGGTGGAGGGATTCATACAGATTTGGAGCAGAACTCGGTGGAGGGATTCATATAGATTTGGAGCAGAACTCGGTGGAGGGATTCATATAGATTTGGAGCAGAACTCGGTGGAGGGATTCATACAGATTTCGAGCAGAACTCGGTGGAGGGATTCATATAGATTTGGAGCAGAACTCGGTGAGGGATTCATATAGATTTGGAGCAGCACTCGGTAGTGGGATTCATATAGAATTAGAGCAAACCTCGGGAGAGGGATTCATATAAAATTAGAGCAGAACTCGGTAGGGGATTCATATAGAACTAGAGCAGCACTCGTGAGAGGGATTCATGTAGAATTAGAGCAGAACGCGGTGGAGGGATTCATATAGATTTGGAGCAGAACTCGGTGGAGGGATTCATATATAATTAGAGCAGAACTCGGTACGGGGATTCATATAAAATTAGAGCAGCATTCGGTAGTGGGATTCATATAGAATTAGAGCAAACCTCAGGAGAGGGATTCATATTAAATTAGAGCAGAACTCGGTAGGGGATTCAAATAGAATTAAAGCAGAACGCGGTGGAGGGATTCATACAGATTTCGAGCAGAACTCGGTGGAGGGATTCATATAGAATTAAAGCAGAACTCGGTGGAGGGATTCATATAGATTTCGAGCAGAACTCGGTGGAGGGATTTATATAGATTTGGAGCAGAACTCAGTGGAGGGATTCATACAGATTTGGAGCAGAACTCGGTGGAGGGATTCATATAGATTTGGAGCAGAACTCGGTGGAGGGATTCATATAGATTTGGAGCAGAACTCGGTGGAGGGATTCATATAGATTTGGAGCAGAACTCGGTGGAGGGATTCATACAGATTTGGAGCAGAACTCGGTGGAGGGATTCATATAGATTTGGAGCAGAACTCGGTGGAGGGATTCATATAGATTTGGAGCAGAACTCGGTGGAGGGATTCATACAGATTTCGAGCAGAACTCGGTGGAGGGATTCATATAGATTTGGAGCAGAACTCGGTGAGGGATTCATATAGATTTGGAGCAGAACTCGGTGGAGGGATTCATATAGATTTGGAGCAGCACTCGGTGGAGGGATTCATATATAATTAGAGCAGAACTCGGTACGGGGATTCATATAAAATTAGAGCAGCATTCGGTAGTGGGATTCATATAGAATTAGAGCAAACCTCGGGAGAGGGATTCATATTAAATTAGAGCAGAACTCGGTAGGGGATTCAAATAGAATTAAAGCAGAACGCGGTGGAGGGATTCATATAGATTTGGAGCAGAACTCGGTGGAGGGATTCATATAGAATAAGAGCAGAACTCGGTAGGGGATTTATATAGAATTAAAGGAGAACTCGGTGGAGGGATTCATACAGATGTCGAGCAGAACTCGGTGGAGGGATTCATATAGATTTGGAGCAGAACTCGGTGGAGGGATTCATATAGATTTGGAGCAGCACTCGGTGGAGGGATTCATATAGATTTGGAGCAGCACTCGGTAGAGGGATTCATATAGATTTGGAGCAGCACTCGGTGGAGGGATTCATATAGATTTGGAGCAGCACTCGGTAGAGGGATTCATATAGATTTGGAGCAGAACTCGGTGGAGGGATTCATATAGAATTAGAGCAGCACTCGGTGGAGGGATTCATATAGATTTGGAGCAGAACTCGGTGGAGGGATTCATATAGATTTGGAGCAGCACTCGGTGGAGGGATTCATATAGATTTGGAGCAGAACTCGGTGGAGGGATTCATATAGATTTGGAGCAGCACTCGGTGGAGGGATTCATATAGATTTGGAGCAGCACTCGGTAGAGGGATTCATATAGATTTGGAGCAGCACTCGGTAGAGGGATTCATATAGAATTAGAGCAGCACTCGGTGGAGGGATTCATATAGAATTAGAGCAGCACTCGCCTCGGTAGAGCACATTCCTCCGCCATGCTGAACAGCGTATGACAGCTACCTTTTGTATCCAACGATAGGCTGGATCTGGATTCGTACCTGAACCAAAATCTAACCAACCTGCGCACCAAATTTCGTCCGAATCCGTCGAAAACCCTTTGAGTTATCTTGGTGAGACAGACGGGGGTTAAAACAGAACGTCCGTCCACCTTGTTTGCGCAGAGGTAAACAAACATTGTTGACGTGACGCCTCAACCTCGCAACTCATTTCATTATGGAAACAGATACAAAACAAAGATCACGTTGGAAACACACCTCCATTGAAGTGTCAATAATTGACTAGTGCGTTATCCGTGAAATATCCGTTCCGACAGACACTCGCAGTGTGACTGATGAGTGATAAATCGTCCGCAGTTTGTCCAACATCGCGGAACGAAACACCAGAAACATTAGAAGACGAACGCGGCTATTACGTAAACGAAACGGTAAACAACAAAAATCTCACAGCTTCCCTCTTCGTCCTTAACGCAGCTTTGCCGCCGCCGACACGTCACACGTGGCTTGCGCAGTCAGCTGTTTGTACCCGCCCTGCGGCCACGAGCACGAGGTGAGTACCGCTACCGTCCGCAGCACCGGGGTTACGCCCACTATCGAAGACACGCCCAGCACAGAAAAAGAAAAAGAGGAAGAAGAAACCCCTCCCCAACGAAATTCCATATGAATCCTTCAGTCTTGATATCACTTTTCAGCAAAAATCACGTTTCGGACTACGATTTACCATTACTCGGACTAATATTGGTTGTGGTTGCAAAAACTATAAACAAGAAAAGGTATGTGGCTCCAACCTGAAAATTGCTCCCGAAAGATGTGAACCTGGTGGTGAAATAATACGAAAGCTAAAAGTAGTGCCATTTGTGAAACTTATAGAAAATGAGAGTTCATAGAACACCTCACCCCACAGTCTTGAGAAATAAAGGACACGAGCGGAAAATTTGATTGGTCGAAATGACGTAAAATGCCATAATACGTTGCACAAATACTGCTAAACGGAAGGGTTTTGAAAGTGCCAAAAAGGCGATTTGTGTTCTACAGTGTTAAACTATATAATTCAATAAAAATAAAAGAAATTTTTTAGAGATTGTAGAAAACTTATTTGGAGGTTTACCACCGCTGGTGCACCGTCTTTTACACCACTTTATTTCACACATTACATTAGATATTCGTGCCTGCTGTTTGTGTCCTTTATGACATCCCTAAAAACGAAGTTTCCCGCTTCGAATGATTTTCAATTTTGTTTGACTGCACAGCGACTGAAAACAATTCTCTCTCTCCTCCATGTCTGTACGCGATCTGTACAAGATTCCATACAATTTGCCAAATTCAGAAACAAAGTACATACTGCTAAACCGCAGGTTTGTTTTGCGATTGGCGTTCAAAATTTAACATTTCATGGAAATCAAGTTGTTCCTCAATCATAAACTGACGTTTGTAGTCAAACAGACAAAGCGAACCAAGGAGAGTGGGTTGGATAATTAAGGCAAAGTTGTGCTAAGAGGGCCTCAAACATGACAGTTTGGAAGATAATAAATTCAAAACTACAGCAACAAGTTTAATTAATGTAGATTAATAAAATGCAGACAAGACAGCATTACAACGCCATCTCAGACTCACTCGGCCCCGAAAACACAACCGGGTAGTGATGAAGTCCACCAAATACCAGTTTGAAGACTTGCATCTGGACAAGATGGTTGTGTTCTCTTAAGTGGAGTGGATTGGCATCCTCAAAAAAATGAGTTCAAATCCCCCACTGGATTGTGGGTAAAAACCCTACCAGCTCGTTGACACTCACGGCAGCAGGGTAGGAGGAATCTTCCTGTCACACCTGGCCAGATCTCCATGAGCGATGCCAGTCCAGGCGGCAGGGTGGGAGGAATCTTCCTGTCACACCTGGCCAGATCTCCATGAGCGATACCAGTCCAGGAGACAGGGTGGGAGGAATCTTCCTGTCACACCTGGCCAGATCTCCATGAGCGATGCCAGTCCAGGCGACAGGGTGGGAGGAATCTTCCTGTCACACCTGGCCAGATCTTCATGAGCGATGCCAGTCCAGACAGCAGGTTGACCGGTCCTGGAAGCTTCCCGTCAATGACTAATCAAGATAGGGCTTCAACGGAGAAACAACAAGGAAGTATGCAACAGGGACTTTATTTCGGCATTTAATAGTAATAAAAAACACTTTACAGCACAGTTTGAGCCAAAACCTTTGTTCAATGTTGCATTGAAGTCAAACATGAGTTATGGAACAAATCCATGTGCTGTAGGCCCACCATGTTGCCCAGACTGGCACTAAGAAAGGACACAGCAGCTAGTGCACTTAAAAGCAGGGGTAAACGGCAACACAGCATCATTGGGATGGACCAACCCAAAAACGGGGCGAGGGCTTGTAGTAATCGCGGCATTTGGAAGGACGGTGAAAGCAAGTTCTAATGGAGGCAATTGTAGTACCCACACTCTCCCCCAAGCACAACCATAGCGTGCCGCGCGACCCGGGAGGGTACCGTAAAGTTATAGTACAAATCAGCTTCGGGTAATTTACGCCTTAGCAAAATGTGCTCCTGACATTCTCACTTGCTTCCAATCATCCGATGATTAGAACAATCTTCTTAAAAAGTACAACGTACAATAAAAGGTGACAAAATGCTTATTAGCACACTAACAATATCTTTCTTTATAAAAACAGACTTGTGGCAAACATATCAAATTAAATAAATGCTGCGCTACCTATCTGATAAAATTGGCGCATAATAAATATTACTTTGGGTTATCACACATTAGTTACAAAACTACCTGCCCAGGCATACAGCACAAGTATAAATAGCTTTAAATACAATGCAAGCATTCTTGCTTGCCTAATACCTCAGCGAAGATGGGGAGGAGCAGGAGCGCAGGGGAACGAGGGCCGGAGATTGAGAAAGGGCATGGCATTTCATTAATTATTTTGTACACAAAACACAGCCTAACCTGTGATACCAAACTGTATAAAACTTTCTGAAATGGGAACCGAGAGGCAGAATGTACCCTCTTAAGACCTGTGCTGATAAATGAACACACACGACATTGACTGTACAAAATTTCAATGCAGGACAAGGAAATCGTTTAGAGAGGCCCACAACCATTTTTTCAGGATCTTCAGTGCCATTTTGGGTCGGGGAGAATAGCATGTTTAATCTTGTGCCGACCCCACAGTCTCGCAACGTAAGAAGCCACAGCAGGATAAAGGTACACACCTTCACTTGACGACCTGTTGTAGTGTTTGTTTAGCCTATTAAGCAGAGAACAGAGCAGGAGTCTGTGGCAATAGGTGCGGGGGGCTGAGTGAAAGGTCACTCTTAGAACACATGCCTAACTCGAAACAAAGCAAGCAAGCAAAACAACATTTGGTCCCTGTTAAAATGAACCCAACACAGAAATTCATCAGAAAAGCCCAATCGGTGAAGACTCAAAATAAATTGTTACGGGGTCTGGGAGAAAAACAAATAATTACTATATATAAATATATATAAATATATCTATATATCTATATATATATGTATATATATCTATATATATATACGAGGTGTGTTCAAAAAGTATCCGACCTTTGTTCATAAAAAATACTCGTATCCAGATACAACAAACTTACACTAATCTCCTTCAAAGTAGTCCCCTTGGGCTGCCACACACTTCTCCCAACGGTTCTGCCACTGTCGGAAGCAGCGCTGGAACGCCTCTTTTGGGATGGCGCGCAGCTGGTCCGTCGCATTCCGCATGATGTCTTCTCTGGACTGAAATCTGGTCCTTTTCAGGGGCATTTTCAGCTTGGAGAAAAGCCAGAAGTCACACGGAGCCATGTCGGGAGAGTAGGGAGCCTGACGAAGCACTGGTGTGTTGTGTTTGGCCAAGAAACTCTATCAAATGTGAAGAATGGGCGGGTGCGTTATCGTGATGGAGCTGCCAATTGCCCGCTGCCCACAGGTCCGGCCGTTTGCGTCGCACAGCGTCACGAAGGCGACGCAGAACCTCTTGGTAATACTCCTTGGTGATGGTTGTGCCGTGTGGTGCGTACTCGTGATGAACCACGCCACTGGAGTCGAAGAAGACGGTCAGCATGACTTTGACATTGCTGCGGACCTGCCTTGCTTTTTTTGGCCTCGGGGAAGTTGGATGCTTCCATTGTGATGACTGCAACTTGGTTTCTGGGTCGTACCCATAAACCCAGGACTCATCGCCAGTGATCACTGTGTTGAGGAAGCTGGGATCGCTGTTCACAGTCTCCAGCATGTCCTGTGCGATCTCCAAATGGAGTTGCTTCTGCTCAATCGTTAGCAGCTTTGGTACGAACTTCGCTGAGATTCTCCTGAAGCCCAAATCCTCCTTCATAATGGCATGAACGGATCCAATGCTGACGCCCACCTCGTCTGCAAGTTCTCTGATCGTGATTCGACGATCCTGCATCACCAGGGTCCTCAATTGGTCAATGACAATCTCATTTCGGGATGTTGAGGGCCTACCCGAACGTGCTTCACTCTCCACTGATGTGCGGCCATCTTTGAAGCGGTTGTACCACTCCTTTATCTGTGTGGTGCTCATTGCTTCGTCCCCGAAGGCCTGTTGAATCTTGCGGATCGTTTCCACTTGGGAATCGCCACGCTTTACACAAAATTTGATGCAGTAGCGTTGTTCAAGTTTTTCCGTCATTTTGTCAAAAACGAAAATCCGACGGCGCTCACTTACACTTCTCACTCATCGGCGGTCTGCCGTCGAATGACAGCTTCTGCAGGTGGGAAAAAATTCACGCGTGCGCATTAGGATCGCCTACATACGTGCACCAATCAACGCCTCCCTAGCTTCATTTGTTTACGCACGACAAATTAAGGTCGCATACTTTTTGAACACACCTCGTATGTATATGTGTATGTATATATATATATATATATATATATATATATATATATATATATATATATATATATATATATTACAGTGGGAATAGGTACGAGAATTGGAAGAAACTCATAAATACCCGAGTTCGCTCGACCAGATGATGATGATAATGACAATGACAGTGGGTAATCAAATCACACAAGGTTCGAAGCAGTAATTTTCATGAGACCGCCACCCAACATGCATAGCTCGGCAAAACCTCCTCAAATCTTTGTGCCCATACGGAACACATTAGGTCTTCCGCTCAGACTGCACACCGAATCAGAACAAAACCTAGTGGGTTCCATTCGGGGAAGGCAATGAGGCATTCGGGCACAATGTGTAAGAAGAAGAAGAAGAAGAAGAAGAACAGGGAAGGCAGGCAGTGATCTGCACCTACTCCAGGGTTCAGAATGCATGGCACATGACGTTCTAAATATTAAGGTACACCCATTTCTCTGTGGGTTTAACAAGAGGCCATCCCAGGGCTACTCGGTGTGCCATCTTAGATGAATAAGCGGCAGTTGAGCCCTAACACCTTCCAAAATATAGATTTCTCGCCATTGGAACTTCCAGGTTAATTAGCCATACGCACAGTCAGATCGAGTCTGTCCACTGAGGGTGCGTCGAATCAGGCTTGCATTCTTAGGAGGTGTGCACCTTGTTGCCAGCATTCTACCTACCTCCGTACAACTTTGTAACAGAATAGCAGAGTCAACCTCAAATATGCGATAATACAAAACCAGCATTATCAGATGAAAAAAATATAAATATTCCAATGCTACTAAATTAAAATTCAATAAAAACTTTAACATGTCTAAAAAGGCAGGTCATTGGTTAGCAATATCGTTAGCTGTACCCCATTCCCGTGTTAGTGCTGACGGTCCTGTCACTTGTGGAGTCAACTGTGCAACACTTGGTGAAAAGAAACCAGAAAAAGCTTGTGCTTTTATCTGCTGAAATACCGTGCACGAGTTTTCCACGTCAATCATGACTCATTACAATTAGGTATGCTCAGAAGCCAATAATGTACAGAAGAGAAAAATTTCAATTTTAACCATCATCAAACACTGGCGAATTCAAGCAAAATGTGATGCATCTATCAGAAAGAAAAACAAAAAATAATTAAAAGGAAGTCAAAACCAAATGTAATGTGCTAGCGGGATGACTTGACATGCACGTATCATAGTTTATAAGACAATCCCAAAGGGAAGGCTCTATATTTTGTTTGCTTGTATGTTTATAAAAAGGAGACTCTTGCCGACACAGGTCCTGAGTGCCACTGAAGGTGCGTTGCATCCACAGCGTCACTGTTGCAGGCAAAAAGCGGTCGACTCTGCTCCTCGTCTCTTTGTGGCAGAATACAGCAGGCATCGATGAGCAATGTTTCTGCATGAGAATTCACGTTGCTAGATTGTTTTTCCTGTTTCGGCCAGTGTGTGACACGGGCAGTGCAAAAGGAATGGCCCAGGAATCATCTCTCTGGCTGGCTACAGCAGCTGGCCTTCAAAACGCAGCCAATGCAGACCTTGGCGGCAGTATCGGACCAACTCCGTCATGGTGCTGTTCAGTGTGAGCGAGCCCATCAGCTGATCCAAATCGCTGAAAAACTCTGTAGGGAGAAGGTAAAGGAGAAAGGGCGATGTACGGCAGGTGTATCTGACTCGTGTTTCAAACTAATTATGCAAAAAAGGCAAAGTGGGTTGAACGAGTGGGTTGTGGGAGGGTGGAGTGGGAGTGGGTTGAAAGGCAACGGTGATGGCCTGTTGGTGAGGATGTGAATGAGATCCCAGTGGTTGTGGGCTGAAATCCAGCTGAAAGCAGCACTGATTGGACTATAATCTTTAGGAGGTCCATCGAATCTCAGGAGAATTGCCACATTACCACTGCATTAACAGTTAAAAACGCAGCTAGCTCATTCATGACCTTCATGCTGGTATAATCTGCATGCCCCATCTGGTTTACTCTCCCTGTGATACTAGTCCACTCATCATAGTTTATTTTTTACTTCCTCGTTTTGTTACAGGAGATCACTCTGAATTATTGTGGGTCCGACCCATTTTGTACTTGACACAAAAATAAAAACCCCCAAAAAACCTGTGCAACAAGAATAAAGTAAATAAAGTACGACTTACCGTGGTTCTCCTTGGTCAATGTCTCAGCCTGCTCCCAATGGTCAAAGCCATACAGGAAGTTATTTGTGATTGTGACATGACTGGCAGCCATCTGGTGGATACGCTGAGGAATAGTAACTGTCGCTTGACCTGTAAATGGAGACAAAGACACCCCGATGTGCTTGTGAGGATATCATCAAAAAGTCAAAATAATAATAAATAAATAAATAAAACATGATAATAAACATACCAGTGGTCTCTGTAATGTGCTTAATTATACTTAACTATTCGGAAGCTCGTGGTAAAAATACCATGAGAGAAAAATAAAAAATAAATGGATTAGCCTATTAAATATACTGTATAGAGTATTTTGAAATTCCAAAATCATCATATTTCTTAACAGCAAATATAGAGGCACATTTCTTAACAACGAATAATAATAATCAAAAAAAAAAAATCGGGAGTGATTGAAGCAGCGGTCTGTTCCCTTATACACCTTATACCCAGGTTCAATTTTTGGTCGGACTGAAAAAAGTAAAATTTTCCCATCGGTTTGGATAAATTTGAAGCAACTTTTGCTGAATTTTTTTTTTTCTCTCTGATGAGCGTTTCTTTGTTTCAGGATGTGACAGAGCATTAGCCTATTATATATATAATAGTAGAAAAGCCCGTCATTAGGGTTGAAACGATTTATTTGAGGGTACAGCCTTGTGAGTGTGCCAAAGTCTGACGGCTCGGCCTTACGCATTTTGGATCATCTGGGTCTTTTGGGTCCTCTGGGTCTTTTAGGTCCTCGGAGCCTTTTGGTTCTTTAGAGGGGAACCCAAACGCTCAGACCACCTCGACGCTAATCTATCCTTTGATACCCTACAAAATAGATATGATGTGCCTTTTTAGGATTGCCTATTTATTAAGTGAGTAATTTTGTGAATAAAAGCAGAAATCTTCTTCTTCACAATTAGCCGTGACGTCGCACCAGGAAGGCGATCGCCATTTACAGATTGTTTACGGGTTACATCGTGGTAAGATTTAACTCAAACGGCGAATAATTTTCGAATTTCTACAAATATGCCGGGTCAATGCATCCTTGGTGGTTAGAGTAATACAAACCGAGATGGTTTCATACAGTCATGGCCAAAAATATTGGCACCCTTGCACTTTTTTCAAATAACTCACAATTTTCTCGAAAACGAAGTTGAAATCGACGAAAGTATTTGGTCTCCACAATTCTTTATTTCACTGTTAATATTACAGAACCTTTGTTTTTTATTCAGAAGTTAATATATCCTTTAAAATCAGAAAATAAAAAGCAATGTAATTGACAAAATGATTGACACTCTAGACTTAATCTTTGGTAGCACAGCGTTTGGACAAAATAACTGCAGCGAAGCGCTTCCTATAGCCATGAATGAGCTTCCTACACCTAGCTACTGGCAGTTTGGCACACTGTTCTTGTGCATACTGCTCCGGTTCTCCCAGATTTGAAGGGTGCCTTCTCCCAACTGCTGTTTTCAGATCTCTCTGCAGGTGTTCAATGGGATTTAGATCTGGACTCATTGCTGGCCACTTCAGAACAGTCCAGCGTTTTGTCTTGAACCATTCCTGGGTGCTTTTTGAAGTGTGTTTGGGGTCATTGACCTGCTGCAAGACCCATGACCTTCGACGGAGACCCAGCTTTTTGACACTGGGTTGAACATTGCGCTCCAAAATGCATTGGTAATCTCCTGATTTCATGATGCCATGCACACATTCAAGGCACCCAGTGCCAGAGGCAGCACAGCAACCCCAAAACATCACTGAACCTCCTCCATGATTAACTGTAGGGAAGGTGTTCTTTTCTTTGAAGGCTTCATTTTGTTTTCTGTAAACATAGAGATGATGTGCTTTACACAAAAGCTCTAATAAGGTCTCACCTGTCCACAAGACATTCTCCAATAATGATTTTGGCTTGTTCAGGTGTGTTTTGGAAGACTCCAGTCAGGCTTTCTTTTGTCTTTCTCAGCAGTGGGGTCTCCGACCATAGAACCCCCTTTCATCGAGTTGGCGACGGATGGTGTAAGTTGAAACTGTCGTACCTTGTGTCTGAAGGTCAGCTTGAATCTGTTTGGCAGTTGATTGAGGTGCTTTCTCCACCATTCAAACAATCCTTCGCTGCAATATTCGATCAAGTTATCTCTTGCGGCCACGTCCCGGGAGGTTGGCTACAGTGCCATGGGCCTTAAACTTCCTGATAACATTGCGTACGGTGGACACAGGAACATCAAGTTCTCTGGAGATAGACTTGTAGCTTTGAGATTGTGCATGCTTGGCTACAATCTTGTGTCTGACATCCTCAGACAATTCTCTGGTTTTCTTTCTTTTCTCCATACTCATTGCTGTACACACAGTGACACAAAACAGCAGAATGACTCCTTTTCTCTTTTCAAACTGGTTGAATGAGTTAATTTTATATTGCAGGCACCTGCAACTCACCAGAGGTGAGTTCAATTCCAAAGTAAAGGAGAATCACCTGCTTGAAATCAAATTATTTCTAACAACTTCTAAAAGGTGCCAATAATATTGTCTGGGCCATTTTAGGATTTCAGTGTGGAATAAGCTAAGATTTAGTAATTTATTCAGCTTTTTTTGTTTTGGTCCAATGCAAACCAAAGAAATACATGTGTGGATGCCAAAGGATTTTTTTATTTCAACAATTCTCTGGAAGAAATGCTGCATTATATTTGAAAAAAGTGCAAGGGTGCCAATATTTTTGGCAACCACAGCACCATACCAGTCACCAATGGCCGAAAGATCCAATGGTTGCAAGAAATTGGACAAGACTTGTTCAAAAATCCCCGAGCGTGGATCACCCTACAAAATATTCACTTTTGTGTTCGGAACATTTAATGGGGCACTGTTATGAAACAACATCGATGGATAGATCCTGTGGTTATCTGCCACGATTGAGAGGATGCCAACCCCCACGACTAAGCGGAAGAAACAACCGGCACATTAATTTGTAACACCATCTCTGCCGAGCTACCAGCACTGGACATGGGTGATTTGAGTGGTGATCGAACACCTGTATTGGTCTGCCTCGATCGATCACACCTCGCTAGATGTGCTGGCTAACATCACCGCCACCCTGACCACCCCACCCCCCTCAACCATCCCCTCACAGTCTCCCATCAACCATCACCCTAGCTGACAACACCCATGTCAACCCAACACCACTCACCCCCACCATTCAAGCGGACATACATATACACACAAAATTACAAACACTTGCTCCATAATATAATATGAAGGCCCGTTTTGACCTGAATACGACAGCTCGTAATTTTAGGCCTGGAGACAAAGTGCTAGTTTCACTACCTCTGCCCGGGGAGCCACTATTGGCGATGTTTAGCGGTCCCTACTGGGTCAGAAAAAAGCTGAGTGAGGTGAACTACGTGGTGTGGACCCATGACAGATGGAAACCCCGCCGGGTGTGCCACGTTAATATGCTTAAAGGGTACAATGAGCGTGAGGCCGACCTCGGCCGGCCAGTTGGTAGGTCATATAAAGCATCAAGATATTGACTAGTGAATTAGATAGCATGGCTCCACAAGCACCTGATAGGGAACCGATGGGGGCTTTTAGTACAGCCGTGCCGCTTGAAAATTGTACATATTTCGGGTCAAGATAATGTCATGGCAGGTGCTCTATCTAGAGCTTAAGAGTTTTTTTTCGTGTCCCTGCGTATGAGCTATGATGCCTGTAAATGTCACAAGGAGAGATGGCTGTTTGTTTTTTGCACTGTTTATGCTGGGTTAAGTTTATGCTTGCACTGTTTATCCTGTCTTTGTAAAATAAAACTTTTCTTGGGGTAAAGTTTTCTTCTTTAAGGGGGGGAGGTGTTACGGTTTGGGACCTTTTTCTTCTTCCTTCCCCCACACCCCCCTGTGAGTTGGACCAAGTGGTTTGGTCCATGGGTATAAAGCCTATGATTGGCTGTGGGGCAGGGGAGTGGCCAGGAAGGTGATTCAGAGGAGTGAGTGGCCATTTTGGGAGAGGGCTTATGGCAGAGTGCTTTTCGGGGGTTGCAGAGTGTCCAGCTGCAATCTCTCTACTGGAAGGGTGACGTTGATCGAACTCTTGTTGCCTACTCCTACCCTCTCGTGGTGGGCCTGCACTGGGGCCTACCACTAGGCCTGCACTGGGGCCTACCACTGGGCCTGCCTTGGGGCCCACTCGTGGACTTGCCTACTCCTACCCTCTCGTGCTGGGCCTGCACTGGGGCCAACCACTAGGCCCACCTTGGGGCCTACTCGTGGACTTGCTTACTCCTACCCTCTCATGCTGGGCCTGCAATGGGGCCTACCACTGGGCCTGCCTTGGGGCCTACTACGGGGCCTGCCCCGGGGCCTACTGTTGTGCCTACTCTTGGACCGGCCTACTCTTGGACCTGCCTACTCTTGGACCTGCCTACTCTTGGACCTGCCTACTCTTGACTGGCCTATTCGGGTTTTTCCCTCTCTTCTCCCTTCTTTGTTTTATGTGTCGGAAGATATTTTTCGTGTGATAATCTATAAATAAAGACTGTGATTGAAGGCTTGGTTTGGTGTGCTTCAGGCCGTAACAATATATATATTGTTACGGTTTTTAGAACCTTCACATGTAAATTTAGTAGTAAATTCCCTTATAAATGACCCCTGTGTACATTTCCCATTAATTGGCTGTTAATAAAAGATTGCACCTTAGTTAGTCCATGTACAACACGTAGGACACCATAGGACCTCTCAATAGTTATGACATTAGTATGTGTTCCAGGTAAGGCTGTGTTTCCAATAGTTGACTCTACGTTGCATCAATCAAATAAGATAGTTCCCCTTTCAATTTTCCCCAATCGCCTCTGCCAAGTGCCAGTGACAGTTGGGCTGTTTCGTGGGCATTACACCGCCAAAACTCCATTGCCCACGAGGCCAGGATCGGAGAAGAAGGGCGTGGCCCCACCTCGTCATCAAAGGTGGAGCCAGAGAGCCCCTCACGACCAACCAGGGCTCGGTGGGCATGGCTTGGTTGGGCGTGGCAAGAAACATCTAGAGAGTTTGAGCGGGTTCAAGGGCATGGCAAGAAACGTCTGGTAGGTTCGAGAGGGTGCCAAGGCGTGGTTATAAAACCCTTGGCACGAGGCCCCCACCAGAGAGACGCGGGAGGAGGTGCGAGAGACGCGGGAGGAGGTTCATGAGAAAGGAGCACTGGAGAGAGATGCGTTACCAACCAGCACTGACGACCGGGTTTTCGCCACTGCACCGGAGCATGGACGCTCACGCGGGGCACGACGGCGTGCCACGATTCCCGAACCTCCCTGCCACCAGCCCTGTGGACTGTCTGCCCTTGTCATCCTTCCCGCCATTCCTGCCTGCAAAACCCCATTCGTGTACGTGAGTTTGTTCTGTTTGTCTTGTCCCTGGGAATAAGTAAGAGTGTTTAAGAATTGTGCTGTGTCTTCTTCTTCTGTATATTGCTTTTGTTTCTCCTTTGGTTTCTTTGGTTTTATAAATAGTTAATAAATCCATGTTCCTTCTTATTCTTTGGCTTCTTTCTCATCCGATCGCTTTAGTGATTTCCCGATTGAGTACCTGTGGCGCGATTTCGGCAGAACCGCTTCCAATCGGGTTTAGTCTTTTGTTAACGGCCCGCGTCGCGGGGTATAAGTAAAGGTCGGACCGGTCGGATACAGATACACAGTGCAATTCTTAACTATACAGGCTTAACTTATACCCCAGGACTGGTCGGACGGCCAGCTTAACAAGACGAGGGGATTAAACCCCCCCTTCCTAACGGGAGTGCCGTCCGCCGGATTCCGTAACAATTGGTGTCGGAGTGGGATTTGACCCAAAGTGCGCTTAACGCACTCGAAATTACGAGCGGCCGAAATTTTTAGTATAGGTTTTCCCGCTCAATTTCATATTTTTTCAATCAATTTCATAAGTAGAGCGTTCAATTTAATGTGGTATGCGCTCGCCAATGAAAACAAGCATTCAATTTTTTAATATGGTCAACCAAATTCCCACTCCGAGTGTTCAATATTTAAAAATCGTCATTCAAATGTTAATTACGAGCATAAGTCTTCAAGGAACATCCAAATTCATCCGCAGTTGTTTTCAGCTGTCGTCGGTATCTCTTCGGTCATTCATATTCACGAATGAGCAACCATATTTTAAATAAGTACATTGAATTTAAAAGGTTAGTAAATACTTGCTCATAGCAAAATCACAACCATTCCATGTGCTTTAGGTACAGGACGTAAGTCTTGAACAAATTGTACATCTAACCCGATAGCTCTGAGTCTGTCGAGCTTATTTGAAAATGGCGGCAAGGCGTGCTCGATACAGGCACATTTCGAATGAAGACAGGGGGAGACTGATTGACGCATTCGAAAGCGAAAACATGGACTATATGCAGTTGGCAGACAACCTTGGCATCAACCGAGCAACGGCCAGGTCCATCGTCGCGACGTACCTGAGAGAAGGCAGGCGGGAAAAGCTACCACGAGGCGGGCCAAGGAGGGACAAAGTTGATGATGAAATGAGGGATCGTTTGCTCCGCACTATCCAGTTCAACCCTCTTGTGACCCTTGCCCAAATGAAAGCTGATCTTGAAGCTTCCCTGCCAGGGAAGCCCGTAGTGAGCACGACCACCATAGCCAGAGCCCTGGATGGAATGCTCATTATGGTGAAACTTGCCGAAGATGTTCCAGACGCAAGAAATTCAGCCCGCGTCCTGGAGCTGAGAGAAGAATACGGTCGATGGTTCATGGAGCACGGCGTCGTTTCGCACTGCGTCTACATCGACGAGACAGGGTACAATGTTTGGACTCGGCGATCCTTTGGGCGGGCACTTCGAGGTGTACCTGTGAGACAAGTCGTGCACAAGCAACGTGGAAGAAACTGTAACATGACGTTCGCAATCTCCGCCGACATTGGGCTTGTCCATCACACAATCGCTGTGCAAACTGTCATCAGAGAGTCCTTCGAGGGATTCCTGGCAGAGACGGCTCATCAGTGCCAATCCCTCTTCCCTGCTGGTGAGGACGTATACCTGATATTCGACAACGCTCGTCCTCACGTCGGAGCCCGACTTCCCCATGACGTTGACCCCCGCATCCGTCTTAAATTCATGCCTCCCTACTCCCCGTTCCTGAATCCCACGGAGATGGCACACTCGGCATTCAAGGCAGCAATCAAACGAATGCTCGCCAGACCGGAATGGCAACAGAGTTGGGGACTGAGGGGAGGCACAAGAGGCTGGAGTCACCATGCAGCAGTGGCGCGGTGACCTCCTGTGTCAGGTTGCAAGACTGAACATCGACGTGATCACGCAAGAGAAGTGTACTCAATGGCATCGCCATTCACAGGTGTACATGCCAAGGTGCCTGGCTCATCAGGAAATCGAAGGTTAAATCCTATCTGATGATGACGCTAGCCTACTGATTGTACAGAACTGTTTTCTTTTTTTCATTACAGTGTAACTCATGATCTACTATGTTTAAGGAAGTGTACATGTTTTTGTGTGTGACTGGTACAAAAATGGAGAAAAAAAGTGTAACATAAATTTGTTTTGTTATCAATGGTTGTTGAACTTATACATACATGGGTATTAATGTATACATGATGCATGGAATAAATCCCCACACTTCTTTGACACAATGTAATGTCTCCACTTCTCTCTGTTGTATTCTTGCGGAAGTGAGGGAGAAGTGCTGTTTGTGTGTTTGAAGCGGTGCAAGGGTTACCAAGCGGGGAAGTGAAGCGGCAAAGTACAAAATACACACACACACACGCACACACACCGCAAACGTTACTCTAAAAGTTACAATAAACTCCATGTCAATAAATGCATCAAAAGATTATCAGAACATCTTGTGCTAGGGAATGAACGTCTGCAATCCTTGAAATTGATTGCACTTAACATGAAATTGTTTGCTTAAACATGAAATCGTTTGCACGAAACGCAGGTGTCAGAGAATCCATGTGAAATTGAACGCTCAAATATTCAATTGATGCTTTAATGAAAGCGATTGCATATCTTGTGAAGATGGTTGAATGCATTCTCAAGTTGATTGCTCCTTAACGAATTTGGATGCTCCGATTGTGTAATTGAATGCACACAATGTTCCGTTATCGGTTTCTGCGTGAACTTGATAGCTCGTAAACGAAATTGAGTGAAAAGAGTATGAAAATCAGCGGGAAAACCTATAATATTCCAAATTAAAGTCGTACCATGGATGATCAAGGTGATCGGATGCTGGTAGGGGAGGTAGAAAAGGGTTTAGAGGCAACCCAGGACCCCAGGGAGGAATTGAGAGAGGGAGGAAGAGAGCAATGAGGATGCGCTAGAGGGGGTTTCAGGCGCACGAGATGGCGGCGCCTCGCACGAGGTTAGAGGGGCACAAGATGGCACCTTGCACGTGGCGGCAAGAGCCGCGCCCTTTGTACCAACGGTGGTAGACATGCAATCATTTATGGCTGAAATGGAGGCCTTTATGGTCAAGATGTATGAACAAATGGGAAATAGGCTGGGAAGCCAACTTGAGCAATTGGGAGGCCAAATTGGAGCAGCAAGGGATGAAATGAGGGCTGATAGAGATGGAATGGAAAACAGAATGGTGACCGGAAAAACAAAATGGGGGAGAACATTGACCGCGAGTTGGACGAGCAGGTCCCAGGGGTCCCAGTCCCATTTGTTCATACGAGGTAACGCGGGTTGAGAAGCGCGGGTTGAGCGAGTCGGAGCAAAGCGCAGGTAACTGGACCGGGGTAGAAATCGCTACCCAGGGTGTGGGGAAGCCGGCGACCGCTGAGGTGGAAGAGGGAATTTTATTAGAGCCAACGGTCGTCGAGGTGAGTACAGAAAAAGCGGAAGTGGGCATTGAAATTGAAGAGATGACGGAGGTAGCCCGGGAATTGCAGGGAGAAATGGAATATGTGCAAAGTCCCTGCTCACATCACGATGCTGTGCTTAACCCGAATGGAAGTTTGCAGGTTTTGGTGCAGGGAGGAAGAAGAACCCCGAAGGTGAGACGTGCTGTTGTGTATTGTGCGGGGAGATTTTGTAAGAGGATGTTTAGCGACAAAAGAATTTTCGCGCGCTTGGGATCGAGGAAGCATCCGGGCGTTGGTGAAGGGTCCCGTGTGAGTGGAAATGGCACGCGTGGGAGGAAAAAGTGTGCGTCGGCGAGTGGGTGTGTTATAAAGTGTGGGAGTGAAACCGAGTGCGAGCGAGAATGCACGTCGGGGTGTACGGAGTGTGACACAGGGAGTGAGAGCAATAAAAAGTGTGCGTCAAGGGGTGAGCGTGTTACGAAGCGCGAGTGTGAAACCGAGTGCGAGCGAGAATGCACGTCGGGGTGTACGGAGTGTGACACGGAGAGTAAGGTGGTGGTGGAACGTGTGCGAGGAAGCACACCTGAGTTGGTCATGGCGCGAGTGTGGGAGAGCCCATCTGAGCGCGTTAGTGGGTGGATGCCAGAGTGCACGCCCATGGTGAGTGTTACGGAGGACGTAACGGAGGAGAGGTGTGGACCGAGGTGTGCGCGAGAGGTGTGGTGTGTAACAGGGAGAGCGTTGGTGGAATGTACGGACGGCGTTGGAACGCCAGGTTTTGTGAGGGTGAAAGGGGTAGCGTATGCTTGTGAGCATGCCGGTGAAGCATCGACGGTAACCGAGTTAGCGGTTAGGGCGACGGATAGCCGATGCGAGCACTCGGTGCGAGGGGTGCTTTGTTGGGTGCGAGGCCCGGCGCGGGTCGATGCTGCGTCGCTTCTCTTCGAAGCGTCGTTGCCGATTCGGGCTTGGCCCCGCCCCGCACGGTCGAGTCCGGGCTTTGTCGGGCGAGGCGACCGGTCCGGTTCGAGGGCGAGTGGGAGGAAGCGGAACGGTGCCCCCTCGTGGGGACGGGGTTCCGACCAGGGGAGATTGAGCCATCGGGCCCGGGACCGCAAGGTGCCGCGCCGAGACGGTGCGTGGAACCTCGGCCCGAGCATGCCGCCTCCCCAGAATTGTGAATGCCGGACGGACTCAACCTGCAAGCGACCAAACCACCTGAATTCATTGCTCGGCTTTGCGAAGCAGAGTTTTAATGATGTAACGACGCACCGAGAGGCTCAGATATAGTGGACTGTGATGATGATAGTGTTTTGATTCGAAATTGGGAATAGGGAATGTGATTGGCAAATATGATTGGCAAATTTGATGGGCAACAATGATTGGCAGTACTGATTGGCAATTTTTTTATTGGCAAGAATTGGATGGGCGAAATCGATAATGGGAGGTGCCCGAGGTGGAGGGATGGCAAATCCACCATCCCTCCCATCCCCGGGCACATGAGCTATAGATTATGGGGTTATGGCAGTGCAAGCTCGCTGAGGGAGGGTTTGGATAAATGTATAGCGACTTAGAAATGACCATAGGTGACATGAGGGTTAAGTAGCGACATGATACCTGTAGTAGGGGACGTAGGTAGATTAGTTGGATGATAACGACGAGGGAGCGCAATAGTATAAGGGGCGACGGGGAAGCGCGAGTTTCAGAAGGGAGTAGTTAGATCAGATGATGCTGTGTGTGTGGGAAGAAAGTGTATTGAGCAGAGTATTGTGAAAAGTGTGAGGTGATTGTGCATTGTAGTGAATGAAGAAGCCTGGGAGGAAAGGGGGGTGCAAGAGCCACCAGGTGTGTGTGAGCACAGGTGTGCAAGTGAACAGATGTATGGGGAATGGTTGTGTGAAATAGCTAATATGGAGTGGAGTGAGTATGGTGGGAAACGTGGAGTGGAGTGGTTGGTGCGAAGGGAGTGGATGGGGAAGATGGACCCCTATCACGAATACCCGGGGAGGGTAGTTTAAGAGTAGGTAGAGGGTATAGGTAAATTGTGGTGGATATTGGCATCTGTGGTGCGTGGTAGAATGGTGTTTGGATGGGTGCATTAGTGACGTGGAAATGGCTGGGCGTGTGGCCTGTTAGTGTGTATGGTTAAATGGGCACTCCGCCACTGTGAGGATTTCGGCCAGGTGAGGCCGCAGGTGGGCTCTGGGAGCCGGTAGAGTTGTTGTGAATGGGGCCCGAGGATCCGGAGGACGGACCCGGGTAGCCCAGTGCCAGAGAGGGCACCGAGGGGGTAAGTGCCAGGGAGGGCCTTCCCCAGTTAGATAGGTTAGGGTAAGGAGCAGGTAAGCTCGGAGGCAACTGCAGTGGCGGAGGTGTGCAGGTGAGTAGACCTGCCAGGGGAGCCACACGACCCAGTCCTGAAATTGTGCGAAGGCACAGGGAGTTGAATCAGGGGAGTGAGACCCCAAATTGATGAGCACCACAGTTTGGTCAATGGGAGTTCGGTTTTTAGAACCGCATAGTGAAGATTGTTGTTGTTGTTGTTGTATAGTGTAAGATGGCCAATGGTTTTGCAGGGAAAGACCCCGGGTAGTGTAAAGTGTGTTAATGTCATTTAGAGAGTAGTTAGGATTGGAATCTCCTCGCACCATCGACATCCACTCACCTGAGGTGATGATAGTGCTCCACACCATGCCATGGTATATTTTTGTGCAGATGTTTTTGGGAATGTGAGACGCATCATGACGTGGGTGAGACAGTGTGCTTGTTGCTCCATCTCTTCCTTCTTAAGAGGAATTGATGAGGAATTTGGGTGATGGCAAATTTGGTTAGAGGGATTGTGGTACGAATTTGGATTAGGGGAGATATGGGGAGGACGAGACGTAGTGACGGATTTGTAATTGTAAATTGGTGTAAATACGGGGTAAGGGGCGAGGGTAGAGTAGGTGACGTACGTTAGGGACGAGCTTTCTCCGCTCGATCTCCAGGCGCACCTCACCTCTGCATTGCCTTGTGTTGATTGATGTGTACCCTTGCGCCCTTACCCATCGCTGACTCTGCTTTGTCTTCCTTCCTCCCCCCCCCCCCCCCCCCCATGGACCGTGCTCTCTGGGCACTGAGGGAGAGCGTGCGGGAGCCGTATCTGTGCGCCCGCATTCCCGCTGCCAGGATCGATGCACCACTTTATGGACCGCACGTCTTGCGGCCAAGCACCGCACTTATGGACCACGGTTCTGTGGCCGAGCACCACTGATGGACCCCACGTGTTGGGGCCTGGCCCCTCTGCTGGGACCGGCCATGATGGCCCAGGAAGATCTTGCTTGCGGACCACGGAGAGGTGGCCCCTTTTGCCCTACAGGTGGACCACCCATAGTTGGCCCCTGTGGGCCATAAATAAAAATGGACACGTTTTGTGCTTTTTATTGTTATTATTGCAAATTGGCAGCAAGCCACAAGAACGACAACATCTGGAAGAGACAACGGCCAGCAGAGGGAGCAGCAGAGAAAGAAGACCATCAGTTTGTTTTTATTGATTGTGTGCAATGTAGCACTGGATGGTGCTTGATGGTGCTTATTGGTGCTTTGGTGCTCGCATGCTCGGGGATGCATTGCAATATCAATGCATCCCCGAGTTTGAGAATTAACACTTTACAAGTGTCACTTGTAAATAATGCTCCCCACCGTAAATGTGTAGTTTGAGAATTAATTCCGCAATTCAGTTGTCCTGTGGGTGCGAATCTGTTAGGCAGGATGCAACGTAGCAGGCGGGACATACTTAATTGTGTTTTTAAACTGTCGTACTCAAGGGCAAGGTTAATAGTAGAGGGATATTACACCTGCGTGTCACACTAAGTTAAAGTTTTTTCGGCCCGAGCCGTGCCGTGGGGAGTGAGGGTGCTGTGTTACGGTTTTTAGAACCTTCACATGTAAATTTAGTAGTAAATTCCCTTATAAATGACCCCTGTGTACATTTCCCCTTAATTGGCTGTTAAGTAAAGGTTGCACCTTAGTCCATGTACAACATGTAGGACACCATAGGACCTCTCAATAGTTATGTCATTAGTATGTGTTCCAGGTAAGGCTGTGTTTCCAATAGTTGACTCTACGTTGCATCAATCAAATAAGATAGTTCCCCTTTCAATTTTCCCCAATCGCCTCTGCCAAGTGCCAGTGACAGTTGGGCTGTTTCGTTGGCATTACACCGCCAAAACTCCATTGCTCACGAGGCCAGGATCGGAGAAGAAGGGCGTGGCCCCACCTCGTCAAAGGTGGAGCCAGAGAGCCCCTAACGACCAACCAGGGCTCGGTGGGCATGGCTTGGTAGGGCGTGGCAAGAAACATCTAGAGTTCGAGAGGGTTCCAAGGGCGTGGCAAGAAACATCTGGTAGGTTCGAGAGGGTTCCAAGGCGTGGTTATAAAACCCTTGGCGCGAGGCCCCCACCAGAGAGACGTGGGAGGAGGTGCGAGAGACGCGGGAGGAGGTTCATGAGAAAGGAGCGCTGGAGAGAGACGTGTTACCAACCAGCACTGACGACCGGGTTTTCGCCACTGCACCGGGGCGTGGACGCTCACGCGGGGCACTGAAGGCGTGCCGCGATTCCCGAACCTCCCTGCCACCAGCCCTGTGGACCGTCTGCCCTTCTCATCCTTCCCGCCATTCCTGCCTGCAAAACCCCATTCGTGTACGTGAGTTTGTTCTGTTTGTCGTGTCCCTGGGAATAAGTAAGAGTGTTTAAGAATTGCGCTGTCTTCTTCTTCTTCTGTATATTGCTTTCGTTTCTCCTTTGGTTTCTTTGCTTTTGTAAATAGTTAATAAATCCCTGTTCCTTCTTATTCTTTGGCTTCTTTCTCGTCCGATCGCTTTAGTGATTTCCCGATTGAGTACCTGTGGCGCGATTTCGGCAGAACCGCTTACAATCGGGTTAGTCTTTTGTTAACGGCCCGCGTCGCGGCTCGCTTCGCTCGGCGCAATCCATCAATTACGCTGCGGCTCGGGCGGGAGTATTTCCTCGCGTACCGGAAGGCGCTGGTACTTAGGTCATAGGAAGGATTGGCCTACAACCCTATTCAGCGCTGACAGGGCATGACGTCATACCCCCAGGACCGGTCGGACGGCCACTTAACAAAACAAGGGGATTAAACCCCCCTTGCTAACGGGAGTGCCGTCCCCCGGATCCGTAACAATATATATATATATATATATAGATACATACACAGACTTGGCATTTAATATGGAATATTATTTTTGTGGGGGTGAACTTACTTTTCAAGATGTCTTAGAACCAAAAGTTCATTGGAATAATGTTGAAAGTATTCTCGATTTTGTTAATGTGACCTTTAAAAGAAACAAAAACCACATTTGACATTTCGAAACAAATAAATTGATCCTTGAAAGTGATGGAAACGGATATCGAACTCAATTCATGGACAGTACTGTGTTAAACTTCTGTACGTTTTCCAGAAGTATCTCTTTATTTTGCACATTAGCCAAAATTTTTTTTAACAAAAACAAAAGTTAAATTACGACTGGGATTACGGACAGTAAAGTTACAGTTCAGTACTTTGTGTAACCCCCGCGAGCATTCAGTAGAGCACGTACACGTTGAGGCATGCTGTTCACGAGATTTGCCAAGGTTTGGACAGGAATCGCTTGCCATGCAGTGACAATAGCCTGCTGCAATTCACGCACAGAGGTCACCTGCTGGTCCAAGTGGTCGATTTGATGTGTTAATTCTGCCCACAAGTTCTCTATCGGATTCATATCCGGGGACATGGCAGGCCACTCCATATGCTCTACACCACGGTCAGCAAGAAAGTGTTGGATCATGCGAGCACGATGAGGCCCTGCATTGTCATCTTGGAAGACAACGTTTCCTCGAAAGGCTGCACGAGCAAATGGAAGCAATGTTTCTTCCAGAATGGCCCTGTACTTGAACTGGTTCAGGTTTCCATTCAGAACAACCAGGTCAGTTTTGCCCCCTGCATGAAAAGCAGCCCAAACGGTCACCCCACCACCTCCAGCTTGGACTCTTGGCACTATACAATCTTTGTTGTGTGCTTCATGCACTTGTCTGCGCACTCTGACGCGGCCATCTTGACGATAGACCAGAAATCTAGACTCGTCACTGAAGATCACGTGATTCCAGTGTCCTGGCTGCCATTGACGGTGCTCTCTGGCCCACTGCAATCGGCGCTGGCGGTGTTGTCTGGTCAGGCGTGGCTTTCTCAGGGGACGTCTGGCACGATAGCCTGCTTGAACCAGTCGTTGGTTGACTAGCCTTCTGGATACAGGCACATTTGTCAGTTGCTGCCACTCAGCCCTAAGCTGATTAGCTGACTTGGTACGGCCGTTGTGGACTAACCGGTGCAGCTGGCGATCATCCCTCCTTGTGGTTCTGCGGGGACGTCCTGGCCTCGGTATTGGAGTAGGGACACCCCTCTGAGCATTTCGTTTCAGGATCTTTAACACTTGACCTTGAGCGATGCCATACTGCCGAGCAATAGCACGCTGTTTCATGCCGTAATTTCGTAAAGCCACCACTCCATGACAAACGGCATTGTCGACTTGACGGACCATCTCCAGAGGAAGCGGCAATAACTTTTGGAGACGTGCAGCAGTTGTTTTCCACTAATACAGAACGCAACAACCCTTGTATACCCGACTGTGAAGCCAATCATCAAATGCACCTGTCCGTACATTTTGCGACGCCACCTGTGATATAATCCTGTTGTTGACTTCTTGCTGCGACAGACAATCAGTGACATGGTTCTTTTAACAAATAAATCACCAAAGTGTAAAAGAAACTCACCAGATTGATATACTGATTTAAGAAAGTAAACCCAAGTCAAGAAAAAAATATATAATCCATATTAAATGCCAAGTCTGTATTTATATACAGGGTGTTCCAAAAGTCATCACCCCATTTGAGGTAGCTGTAACTTAAATTGAATTATTGCTTTTTTATTTTCTTTTTTCAGATTGAAGATCAACCCAATAATTGGAAGATGGAATACTACAAACCACAACAATGGGTCACAACCATTATGGTGTATGCCAGAAACAGATCTTCGATCGAAGCTACGCAAAGATAATTTTGCGTAGGAATATGGCGATATGATAATCAAAGGACACCAAATGCTCAGACAATTCAACGTTTGGCAGCGCGATTTGAGGAATCGGGATCAACTGGTGATAGGAAACGTAAATGGAGACCCCGCAAAACAGGGCAGAGCTGAAACTTAACATCCGAGCCGAAATAGCCAATCTATCGGGAGAAACTTTAAGCAGGGTCATGCAAAATGCCAGAGAAAGAACTAGAGTTTGCCAGCACAATGGAGGGGGCCAATTGTTGGACATAATTTTCAAAACGTAATTCGATGAAATAAAATAAATTATTCTTTGCAATTTCTACAGTTTGTGTTTTTTTATTGGTTCAAAAGTTATAAGCAAAACAAATGGGGTGATAAGTTTTTGAACACCCTGTATATTATATATATATATAGATACATATTGAGCCTCGTGTTGGCTTAGCGGTTAGGCTTGGGATCCTAGGATCCTGGGTTCGAATCCCGGTCGATCACTGAATTAACGCCAGGGGGGTTGACTCAGCCCATCATCCTTCTGAGGTCGGCAAATTCAGTACCAGTTCACTGGTAGTTCCCTGTGTGTCGCAAGAGGCGACTAACAGGGTTGGTGGCAGGAAGGGCATCCGGCCATAAAACATAGCTTAAAAAAGGGTACCACGGTGCCCAAAAAAGGCCAACCCCTGCTCTGCGGGTAAAAAATGGCCTCCAAAGGTGGTTCATACATACATATATATATATATATATATATATATGTATATATATATATATATATATATATATACACAAATAATTAAGTTAAGCACCCCTACACAACGAATTAAGGTAAGCACCCCCTAATATATATTCTTTGTGTATATGTATACATTGGCATATATTCTAAGGTATGTGAGATCAAATAATGATTGGTATGACATTAGCAATTATCCATTGATGAAATTGAGTGATCAAAGTGAAAAAAAGTGATTGGTTGAGTCAGTGATCCGATCACGTGGGTCCTACACACGTTATTGACGCAAAGATCGCTAGAGGTCTTCTCAGAACAATGACTGTACGTTAGAAAACATAAACGTCATCCACACTGTCCATGATGGACCTATAGCTCCATACTTAAATTGAGGTGAAAATATGCCTAAAATTCCCAAAAAAAATTCACCTTAAATTATTCAGAATAAAATATTGAAAACGGCATGATTGTTATGTTTTTATGTGACCATAATATCACTTCTCCAGAAAATATAGCAATATCATGGGTATATTACACTGTTTTGACGACAACAAACTTGTAATGTGTGAGGTTGTAAAAAAACGGGGGGGGGTGCTTAACTTAATTCTTTGTGTATATATACATACATATATATATATACATATATATATATATCTCTGGTTTTGAGATTTGTTTCTGTGATTTCCATCATTGGGTAAGCGTGGCACGAATAAGAACCGCTTGGATCGGGGTCTAGTAATTGATAACGGCTCGGATCACGGGTTCGCTACCGCTCGGCGTATCCACCAACACCCGTGATTCGGGCGAGGCTTATCTCCTCGTTTCAGGGCAGCACTAGTACTTAGGTAATAGCGAATCTGGTCCTACAACCCTATTTAGCGCTGTCCGGAAAGGACGTCACAGGCCTCGGGTCACGCCTGGTCAGTCAAAGACAAGGGGACTAATCCCCCCTTGGCCCGCTGGCAGAAGGCCGGCGTTGAGATCCGCAACAATTGGTGTCGGGGAGTGGGATTGGACCCGAAGTGCGCTTAACGCACTCAAAATTACGAGCGGCCGAAATTTAATTATTAAAACCCAAATTTAATTCGTGCCATGGATAGCCAAGACGGTCGGATGCCGGTGGGGGTAAATGATGAGGTAGAGGGAGACGAATTAATAACCCAGGACCCCCAGGAATAATTGGGAGAAATGGAGGATGCAATTGATCAGGGTGCGATGGCAGAGGTAGCAGGGGTAGAAAATGGCGGCGAGAGCCGAGCCCGCGGCGCCAGTGGACTGGGGCCTATTTGTGACCCACATGATGGCCTTTGTGGCCAAAACGGGTGACCAATTGAAGGCAATGGGGGACAAATCCACCCGGGAAATAAAAGGGTTGGAAAATAAGATGGGGGATCAATTAGAAGAGGTAAAAAACGGGCTGGAAAGCAAAATGAACACCCGAGGGGAGTTAATAAAAGATGGGGAAAGACATAGGGTGCAGGTCGAGCGGGAAAGTCGCATTGGTACGCGACGAGGTAACGCGATTTGAGGAACGCGTGGAAAGCGAGTTTGGGCCGGGCGCAGTTAAGTTGACCGGGGTAGAAATCGCGACTCGAGGCATGGAAAAGCCGACGGCCGCCGAATTGGAAGAGAAAATTTTATGTGCACCGGCGGTCGTCGAGGAAAAAGAAGATGAAATAATCATAGTTGAAATTGGGGTTGAAGAGACGGCGGAGTTAGGAAATGTATCACGGGAGGTCGAGATGGAATATGTGCAAAGTCCATGTTCGCATTGTGATGTCCTGCTGCCTAATCCCAATAAAGGTTTGCAGGTGTGGTGGCAGGAGAAGAGAATCCCGAAGGTGAGTAGGAGCATGTATGGCGCGAAAGTGGTTGGCGCGAAAACATTTTTCGCGCGCTTGGGATCGCGACGTCACCCGGGCGCTCGTGGAAGGTCCGTGGTGCGATGTGCGAGGGTGAATGGCGTGCGTGTGCGAACGGCACCGAAGCGCGGGTGTATAACGTAGTGTATGTGGGAAGAGTGTGAAACGGAGTGTGACAGAGTGTGCGATGGCTGAGGGTGTGCGAGAATGCACACCAGAGCGTGTTGGAGAGAGTGTGCGGGAGTGCACACGAGAGCACGTGATTGGGTGTGCAACAGGAGATTGCACACCCGTGGGTAAGTGCACTGATTGGGTGTGTGCAGGAGTGCACACCCGTGGGTGTTAGAGGATGTAACGAGAGTGTGCGTGAGGGTGTGCAATGGCCAAGTGTGTAACGGAGTGTATGAGTGCGCCAGGATGTGCACGAGGGTGTGAGTTAATGGAGTGTGCGAACGGCGTGAGTGCGCCTGGGTGGTGTGCACGAGAGCGTGCAGTAGTAGAATGCAGGGAGTGTATGAGAGGCGCTGGAGTGCCTCGGTGTGCGAGTGAGGAGCGGGTCGCGTGTGGATGTGAGAATGCGACTCGGGCATCGACGCAGACCGGGGGAGCGTTTAGGCCGACGCGAGCTCTCGGTGCGCGGCGTGCTTTGTGTGCTGCGGGGGCCGGCGGGGATCGTTGCCGCAGCGGCGTGCACGATTCGTGCCGGGCCCCGCCCTATATGGTCGGTGCCGCGTCGTAAAGGCGATCGGCACGGTTCGAGGGGGGGGGGGGGGGGTAGGAGAGATCGGAACTTCGCCCCCTTGCGGGCGCGGTGCTCCAACCGGGGGAGGTTGGGCCATCGTGCCGGGGACCGGAAGGCTCCGCGCAGAGATGGCGCCTGGAACCTTGGCCCAAGCATGCCTCCTCCCCAGAATCGAAAATGCCAGACGGACCCAACCAACAGGAGACCAACCACCCGCATGCATTGCTCGGCTTTTCGAAGCTGAGCTGTAATGACGATGTATTTCTGCACCGAGAGGCTCGAGTGGAGTGGACAGTTAGCCATAGTGTTGGCGAATAGTAGCTTTACCATTCACTTGGGGCACATGCGCTATAGATTATGGGGTGGCAGTGTAAACCAGCCGAGGGCAGGCTAGGATATTGTTAGGGATTTAGAGAGATGACAATAGGAGACATGAGATTTAAGTAGTGACATTTGTACAAGTAGAGGGGATGTAGAGAGATTAGAAGGATGATAATGATGAGGGAGTGCTTAGTGTAAGGGAAGACGGGAAAGCACGAGTATTAGAGGCAAGTAGTTAGTTAGATGATGCTGTGTGTGTGTAAAAGTGTATAAGTGGTGTATTGAGGACATGTGTAATTGTGTTGTGTGAATGGACTTGCATGGTGTGCAAGTGGGGAATATTTGGTGTGGAATGCTTGGTGGGAGTAAGTGGTGTGGAATGAGTGGTGTGGAGTGCATGGTGCGAAGGAGTGGATGGGGGAAGATGGACCCCTTTACGAATACCCGGGGAGGGTAGTTTAAAGTTAGGTAGAGGGTTTAGGTAAATTGTTTGGATATTGACACCTGTGGTGCAGGTAGTGGCAATGAAGTGCTTGGATGGGTGCATGAGTCCGTGGAATGTTTGGGCGTGTGGGCTTTGTTGGTGCATATAGTTATTGGGGCACTGCGCCACTGGTAGTCTGTCGGCCAGGTGAGGCCGCAGGTAGGCTCTGGGAGCCAGTCAGTTGGAGTTCAGAGTAGTGTTCAGTGGGGCCCGAGGATCCAGGAGAAGGACCCGGGTAGCCCAATGCCAGAGAGGGCATCAGAGGGGTGAGAGAGCCAGGAGGGGCCTTCCCCGATTTAGGGTAGTCGCAAGGAGCAAGGTAAGCTCGGGTGGCGACTTCAGTGGCGGAGGTGCGCAGGTAGGTAGACCTGC